>NW_026909347.1:0-69944 GCF_033115175.1 Lepus europaeus | reverse complement strand
CAGAGGGAGGGAGGTTGTCTGGCTGCTGAGGCGCAGCCGGTGTCAGCCCTTCGGGGAACTGCCCGTGGATGCTTCGGGAATGGGGGCTGCCAACTCAGAACCCCCGTTTCCCTGTGGCTGCAGCCAGCCAGGGGGCTCCAGGGTCGGGCGCTGCCGCGGGCTGGGGGGCTTCTTGCCTGTGTGCAGGGCTTCTACGCACAAGGTGGCACCTCATCCGGCCCAAGGGTGGTGGCAGGAACTCAGGAGGCGCTCGGGGACTCAGCAGGGCCCGCCTCAGGGGCCAGGGGTCTGGCAAGCTCCAGGGCAAATGGACTACGGAAGCCGAGAGGGGCCCGTCCGCGCCAAAACCCAAAACGCGCTGCGGCCTCCAGGGACACAGGGGACACAAGTGGCTGTGTGGCTTGCAGTGCCCGACCAGAGGGAGGGAGGTTGTCTGGCTGCTGTGGCGCCTCCGGTGTCAGCCCTTCGGGGAAACTGCCCGTGGATGCTTCGGGAATGGGGGCTGCCAACTCAGAACCCCCCGTTCCCTGTGGCTGCAGCCAGCCAGGGGGCTCCAGGGTCGGGCGCGCCCGCGGGCCTAGGGGCTTCTTGCCTGTGTGCAGGGCTTCTACGCACAAGGTGGCACCACATCCCGGCCCAAGGGTGGTGGCAGGAACTCAGGAGGCGCTCGGGGACTCAGCAGGGCCCGCCCCTGGGGCAAGGGGTCTGGCAGGCTCCGGGGCAAATGGACTACGGAAGCCGAGAGGGGCCCGTCCGCGCCAAAACCCAAAACGCGCTGCGGCCTCCAGGGACACAGGGGACACAAGTGGCTGTGTGGCTTGCAGTGCCCGACCAGAGGGAGGGAGGGTTGTCTGGCTGCTGAGGCGCAGCCGGTGTCAGCCCTTCGGGGAAACTGCCCGTGGATGCTTCGGGAATGGGGGCTGCCAACTCAGAACCCCCGTTCCCTGTGGCTGCAGCCAGCCAGGGGGCTCCAGGGTCGGCGCGCCCGCGGGCCTGGGGGGCTTCTTGCCTGTGTGCAGGGCTTCTACGCACAAGGTGCACCTCATCCCGGCCCAAGGGTGGTGGCAGGAACTCAGGAGGCGCTCGGGGACTCAGCAGGGCCCGCCTCAGGGGCCAGGGGTCTGGCAGGCTCCAGGGCAAATGGACTACGGAAGCCGAGAGGGGGCCCGTCCGCGCCAAAACCCAAAACGCGCTGCGGCCTCCAGGGACACAGGGGACACAAGTGGCTGTGTGGCTTGCAGTGCCCGACCAGAGGGAGGGAGGTTGTCTGGCTGCTGTGGCGCAGCCGGTGTCAGCCCTTCGGGGAACTGCCCGTGGATGCTTCGGGAATGGGGGCTGCCAACTCAGAACCCCCGTTCCTGTGGCTGCAGCCAGCCAGGGGGCTCCAGGGTCGGGCGCGCCCGCGGGCCTAGGGGCTTCTTGCCTGTGTGCAGGGCTTCTACGCACAAGGTGGCACCACATCCCAGCCCAAGGGTGGTGGCAGGAACTCAGGAGGCGCTCGGGGACTCAGCAGGGCCCGCCCCTGGGGCAAGGGGTCTGGCAGGCTCCGGGGCAAATGGACTACGGAAGCCGAGAGGGGCCCGTCCGCGCCAAAACCCAAAACGCGCTGCGGCCTCCAGGGACACAGGGGACACAAGTGGCTGTGTGGCTTGCAGTGCCCGACCAGAGGGAGGGAGGTTGTCTGGCTGCTGAGGCGCAGCCGGTGTCAGCCCTTCGGGGAACTGCCCGTGGATGCTTCGGGAATGGGGGCTGCCAACTCAGAACCCCCGTTCCCTGTGGCTGCAGCCAGCCAGGGGGCTCCAGGGTCGGGCGCGCCCGCGGGCCTGGGGGGCTTCTTGCCTGTGTGCAGGGCTTCTACGCACAAGGTGGCACCACATCCCGGCCCAAGGGTGGTGGCAGGAACTCAGGAGGCGCTCGGGGACTCAGCAGGGCCCGCTCCTGGGGCAAGGGGTCTGGCAGGCTCCGGGGCAAATGGACTACGGAAGCCGAGAGGGGCCCGTCCGCGGCCAAAACCCAAAACGCGCTGCGGCCTCCAGGGACACAGGGGACACAAGTGGCTGTGTGGCTTGCAGTGCCCGACCAGAGGGAGGGAGGTTGTCTGGCTGCTGAGGCGCAGCCGGTGTCAGCCCTTCGGGGAACTGCCCGTGGATGCTTCGGGAATGGGGGCTGCCAACTCAGAACCCCCGTTCCCTGTGGCTGCAGCCAGCCAGGGGGCTCCAGGGTCGGCGCGCCCGCGGGCCTGGGGGGCTTCTTGCCTGTGTGCAGGGCTTCTACGCACAAGGTGGCACCTCATCCCGGCCCAAGGGTGGTGGCAGGAACTCAGGAGGCGCTCGGGGACTCAGCAGGGCCCGCCTCAGGGGCCAGGGGTCTGGCAGGCTCCGGGGCAAATGGACTACGGAAGCCGAGAGGGGCCCGTCCGCGCCAAAACCCAAAACGCGCTGCGGCCTCCAGGGACACAGGGGACACAAGTGGCTGTGTGGCTTGCAGTGCCCGACCAGAGGGAGGGAGGTAGTCTGGCTGCTGAGGCGCAGCCGGTGTCAGCCCTTCGGGGAACTGCCCGTGGATGCTTCGGGAATGGGGGCTGCCAACTCAGAACCCCCGTTCCCTGTGGCTGCAGCCAGCCAGGGGGCTCCAGGGTCGGGCGCGCCCGCGGGCCTGGGGGGCTTCTTGCCTGTGTGCAGGGCTTCTACGCACAAGGTGGCACCACATCCCGGCCCAAGGGTGGTGGCAGGAACTCAGGAGGCGCTCGGGGACTCAGCAGGGCCCGCCCCTGGGGCAAGGGGTCTGGCAGGCTCCGGGGCAAATGGACTACGGAAGCCGAGAGGGGCCCGTCCGCGCCAAAACCCAAAACGCGCTGCGGCCTCCAGGGACACAGGGGACACAAGTGGCTGTGTGGCTTGCAGTGCCCGACCAGAGGGAGGGAGGTTGTCTGGCTGCTGAGGCGCAGCCGGTGTCAGCCCTTCGGGGAACTGCCCGTGGATGCTTCGGGAATGGGGGCTGCCAACTCAGAACCCCCGTTCCCTGTGGCTGCAGCCAGCCAGGGGGCTCCAGGGTCGGGCGCGCCCGCGGGCCTGGGGGGCTTCTTGCCTGTGTGCAGGGCTTCTACGCACAAGGTGGCACCTCATCCCGGCCCAAGGGTGGTGGCAGGAACTCAGGAGGCGCTCGGGGACTCAGCAGGGCCCGCCTCAGGGGCCAGGGGTCTGGCAAGCTCCAGGGCAAATGGACTACGGAAGCCGAGAGGGGCCCGTCCGCGCCAAAACCCAAAACGCGCTGCGGCCTCCAGGGACACAGGGGACACAAGTGGCTGTGTGGCTTGCAGTGCCCGACCAGAGGGAGGGAGGTTGTCTGGCTGCTGTGGCGCCTCCGGTGTCAGCCCTTCGGGGAACTGCCCGTGGATGCTTCGGGAATGGGGGCTGCCAACTCAGAACCCCCGTTCCCTGTGGCTGCAGCCAGCCAGGGGGCTCCAGGGTCGGGCGCGCCCGCGGGCCTAGGGGCTTCTTGCCTGTGTGCAGGGCTTCTACGCACAAGGTGGCACCACATCCCGGCCCAAGGGTGGTGGCAGGAACTCAGGAGGCGCTCGGGGACTCAGCAGGGCCCGCCCCTGGGGCAAGGGGTCTGGCAGGCTCCGGGGCAAATGGACTACGGAAGCCGAGAGGGGCCCGTCCGCGCCAAAACCCAAAACGCGCTGCGGCCTCCAGGGACACAGGGGACACAAGTGGCTGTGTGGCTTGCAGTGCCCGACCAGAGGGAGGGAGGTTGTCTGGCTGCTGAGGCGCAGCCGGTGTCAGCCCTTCGGGGAACTGCCCGTGGATGCTTCGGGAATGGGGGCTGCCAACTCAGAACCCCCGTTCCCTGTGGCTGCAGCCAGCCAGGGGGCTCCAGGGTCGGGCGCGCCCGCGGGCCTGGGGGGCTTCTTGCCTGTGTGCAGGGCTTCTACGCACAAGGTGGCACCTCATCCCGGCCCAAGGGTGGTGGCAGGAACTCAGGAGGCGCTCGGGGACTCAGCAGGGCCCGCCTCAGGGGCCAGGGGTCTGGCAGGCTCCAGGGCAAATGGACTACGGAAGCCGAGAGGGGCCCGTCCGCGCCAAAACCCAAAACGCGCTGCGGCCTCCAGGGACACAGGGGACACAAGTGGCTGTGTGGCTTGCAGTGCCCGACCAGAGGGAGGGAGGTTGTCTGGCTGCTGTGGCGCAGCCGGTGTCAGCCCTTCGGGGAACTGCCCGTGGATGCTTCGGGAATGGGGGCTGCCAACTCAGAACCCCCGTTCCCTGTGGCTGCAGCCAGCCAGGGGGCTCCAGGGTCGGGCGCGCCCGCGGGCCTAGGGGCTTCTTGCCTGTGTGCAGGGCTTCTACGCACAAGGTGGCACCACATCCCAGCCCAAGGGTGGTGGCAGGAACTCAGGAGGCGCTCGGGGACTCAGCAGGGCCCGCCCCTGGGGCAAGGGGTCTGGCAGGCTCCGGGGCAAATGGACTACGGAAGCCGAGAGGGGCCCGTCCGCGCCAAAACCCAAAACGCGCTGCGGCCTCCAGGGACACAGGGGACACAAGTGGCTGTGTGGCTTGCAGTGCCCGACCAGAGGGAGGGAGGTTGTCTGGCTGCTGAGGCGCAGCCGGTGTCAGCCCTTCGGGGAACTGCCCGTGGATGCTTCGGGAATGGGGGCTGCCAACTCAGAACCCCCGTTCCCTGTGGCTGCAGCCAGCCAGGGGGCTCCAGGGTCGGGCGCGCCCGCGGGCCTGGGGGGCTTCTTGCCTGTGTGCAGGGCTTCTACGCACAAGGTGGCACCACATCCCGGCCCAAGGGTGGTGGCAGGAACTCAGGAGGCGCTCGGGGACTCAGCAGGGCCCGCCCCTGGGGCAAGGGGTCTGGCAGGCTCCGGGGCAAATGGACTACGGAAGCCGAGAGGGGCCCGTCCGCGCCAAAACCCAAAACGCGCTGCGGCCTCCAGGGACACAGGGGACACAAGTGGCTGTGTGGCTTGCAGTGCCCGACCAGAGGGAGGGAGGTTGTCTGGCTGCTGAGGCGCAGCCGGTGTCAGCCCTTCGGGGAACTGCCCGTGGATGCTTCGGGAATGGGGGCTGCCAACTCAGAACCCCCGTTCCCTGTGGCTGCAGCCAGCCAGGGGGCTCCAGGGTCGGGCGCGCCCGTGGGCCTGGGGGGCTTCTTGCCTGTGTGCAGGGCTTCTACGCACAAGGTGGCACCTCATCCCGGCCCAAGGGTGGTGGCAGGAACTCAGGAGGCGCTCGGGGACTCAGCAGGGCCCGCCTCAGGGGCCAGGGGTCTGGCAGGCTCCAGGGCAAATGGACTACGGAAGCCGAGAGGGGCCCGTCCGCGCCAAAACCCAAAACGCACTGCGGCCTCCAGGGACACAGGGGACACAAGTGGCTGTGTGGCTTGCAGTGCCCGACCAGAGGGAGGGAGGTTGTCTGGCTGCTGTGGCGCAGCCGGTGTCAGCCCTTCGGGGAACTGCCCGTGGATGCTTCGGGAATGGGGGCTGCCAACTCAGAACCCCCGTTCCCTGTGGCTGCAGCCAGCCAGGGGGCTCCAGGGTCGGGCGCGCCCGCGGGCCTAGGGGCTTCTTGCCTGTGTGCAGGGCTTCTACGCACAAGGTGGCACCACATCCCGGCCCAAGGGTGGTGGCAGGAACTCAGGAGGCGCTCGGGGACTCAGCAGGGCCCGCCCCTGGGGCAAGGGGTCTGGCAGGCTCCGGGGCAAATGGACTACGGAAGCCGAGAGGGGCCCGTCCGCGCCAAAACCCAAAACGCGCTGCGGCCTCCAGGGACACAGGGGACACAAGTGGCTGTGTGGCTTGCAGTGCCCGACCAGAGGGAGGGAGGTTGTCTGGCTGCTGAGGCGCAGCCGGTGTCAGCCCTTCGGGGAACTGCCCGTGGATGCTTCGGGAATGGGGGCTGCCAACTCAGAACCCCCGTTCCCTGTGGCTGCAGCCAGCCAGGGGGCTCCAGGGTCGGGCGCGCCCGCGGGCCTGGGGGGCTTCTTGCCTGTGTGCAGGGCTTCTACGCACAAGGTGGCACCACATCCCGGCCCAAGGGTGGTGGCAGGAACTCAGGAGGCGCTCGGGGACTCAGCAGGGCCCGCCCCTGGGGCAAGGGGTCTGGCAGGCTCCGGGGCAAATGGACTACGGAAGCCGAGAGGGGCCCGTCCGCGCCAAAACCCAAAACGCGCTGCGGCCTCCAGGGACACAGGGGACACAAGTGGCTGTGTGGCTTGCAGTGCCCGACCAGAGGGAGGGAGGTTGTCTGGCTGCTGAGGCGCAGCCGGTGTCAGCCCTTCGGGGAACTGCCCGTGGATGCTTCGGGAATGGGGGCTGCCAACTCAGAACCCCCGTTCCCTGTGGCTGCAGCCAGCCAGGGTGCTCCAGGGTCGGGCGCGCCCGCGGGCCTGGGGGGCTTCTTGCCTGTGTGCAGGGCTTCTACGCACAAGGTGGCACCTCATCCCGGCCCAAGGGTGGTGGCAGGAACTCAGGAGGCGCTCGGGGACTCAGCAGGGCCCGCCTCAGGGGCCAGGGGTCTGGCAGGCTCCAGGGCAAATGGACTACGGAAGCCGAGAGGGGCCCGTCCGCGCCAAAACCCAAAACGCGCTGCGGCCTCCAGGGACACAGGGGACACAAGTGGCTGTGTGGCTTGCAGTGCCCGACCAGAGGGAGGGAGGTTGTCTGGCTGCTGTGGCGCAGCCGGTGTCAGCCCTTCGGGGAACTGCCCGTGGATGCTTCGGGAATGGGGGCTGCCAACTCAGAACCCCCGTTCCCTGTGGCTGCAGCCAGCCAGGGGGCTCCAGGGTCGGGCGCGCCCGCGGGCCTAGGGGCTTCTTGCCTGTGTGCAGGGCTTCTACGCACAAGGTGGCACCACATCCCGGCCCAAGGGTGGTGGCAGGAACTCAGGAGGCGCTCGGGGACTCAGCAGGGCCCGCCCCTGGGGCAAGGGGTCTGGCAGGCTCCGGGGCAAATGGACTACGGAAGCCGAGAGGGGCCCGTCCGCGCCAAAACCCAAAACGCGCTGCGGCCTCCAGGGACACAGGGGACACAAGTGGCTGTGTGGCTTGCAGTGCCCGACCAGAGGGAGGGAGGTTGTCTGGCTGCTGAGGCGCAGCCGGTGTCAGCCCTTCGGGGAACTGCCCGTGGATGCTTCGGGAATGGGGGCTGCCAACTCAGAACCCCCGTTCCCTGTGGCTGCAGCCAGCCAGGGGGCTCCAGGGTCGGGCGCGCCCGCGGGCCTGGGGGGCTTCTTGCCTGTGTGCAGGGCTTCTACGCACAAGGTGGCACCTCATCCCGGCCCAAGGGTGGTGGCAGGAACTCAGGAGGCGCTCGGGGACTCAGCAGGGCCCGCCTCAGGGGCCAGGGGTCTGGCAGGCTCCAGGGCAAATGGACTACGGAAGCCGAGAGGGGCCCGTCCGCGCCAAAACCCAAAACGCGCTGCGGCCTCCAGGGACACAGGGGACACAAGTGGCTGTGTGGCTTGCAGTGCCCGACCAGAGGGAGGGAGGTTGTCTGGCTGCTGAGGCGCAGCCGGTGTCAGCCCTTCGGGGAACTGCCCGTGGATGCTTCGGGAATGGGGGCTGCCAACTCAGAACCCCCGTTCCCTGTGGCTGCAGCCAGCCAGGGGGCTCCAGGGTCGGGCGCGCCCGCGGGCCTGGGGGGCTTCTTGCCTGTGTGCAGGGCTTCTACGCACAAGGTGGCACCACATCCCGGCCCAAGGGTGGTGGCAGGAACTCAGGAGGCGCTCGGGGACTCAGCAGGGCCCGCCCCTGGGGCAAGGGGTCTGGCAGGCTCCGGGGCAAATGGACTACGGAAGCCGAGAGGGGCCCGTCCGCGCCAAAACCCAAAACGCGCTGCGGCCTCCAGGGACACAGGGGACACAAGTGGCTGTGTGGCTTGCAGTGCCCGACCAGAGGGAGGGAGGTTGTCTGGCTGCTGAGGCGCAGCCGGTGTCAGCCCTTCGGGGAACTGCCCGTGGATGCTTCGGGAATGGGGGCTGCCAACTCAGAACCCCCGTTCCCTGTGGCTGCAGCCAGCCAGGGGGCTCCAGGGTCGGGCGCGCCCGCGGGCCTGGGGGGCTTCTTGCCTGTGTGCAGGGCTTCTACGCACAAGGTGGCACCTCATCCCGGCCCAAGGGTGGTGGCAGGAACTCAGGAGGCGCTCGGGGACTCAGCAGGGCCCGCCTCAGGGGCCAGGGGTCTGGCAGGCTCCAGGGCAAATGGACTACGGAAGCCGAGAGGGGCCCGTCCGCGCCAAAACCCAAAACGCGCTGCGGCCTCCAGGGACACAGGGTCACAAGTGGCTGTGTGGCTTGCAGTGCCCGACCAGAGGGAGGGAGGTTGTCTGGCTGCTGTGGCGCAGCCGGTGTCAGCCCTTCGGGGAACTGCCCGTGGATGCTTCGGGAATGGGGGCTGCCAACTCAGAACCCCCGTTCCCTGTGGCTGCAGCCAGCCAGGGGGCTCCAGGGTCGGGCGCGCCCGCGGGCCTAGGGGCTTCTTGCCTGTGTGCAGGGCTTCTACGCACAAGGTGGCACCACATCCCGGCCCAAGGGTGGTGGCAGGAACTCAGGAGGCGCTCGGGGACTCAGCAGGGCCCGCCCCTGGGGCAAGGGGTCTGGCAGGCTCCGGGGCAAATGGACTACGGAAGCCGAGAGGGGCCCGTCCGCGCCAAAACCCAAAACGCGCTGCGGCCTCCAGGGACACAGGGGACACAAGTGGCTGTGTGGCTTGCAGTGCCCGACCAGAGGGAGGGAGGTTGTCTGGCTGCTGAGGCACAGCCGGTGTCAGCCCTTCGGGGAACTGCCCGTGGATGCTTCGGGAATGGGGGCTGCCAACTCAGAACCCCCGTTCCCTGTGGCTGCAGCCAGCCAGGGGGCTCCAGGGTCGGGCGCGCCCGCGGGCCTGGGGGGCTTCTTGCCTGTGTGCAGGGCTTCTACGCACAAGGTGGCACCTCATCCCGGCCCAAGGGTGGTGGCAGGAACTCAGGAGGCGCTCGGGGGACTCAGCAGGGCCCGCCTCAGGGGCCAGGGGTCTGGCAGGCTCCAGGGCAAATGGACTACGGAAGCCGAGAGGGGCCCGTCCGCGCCAAAACCCAAAACGCGCTGCGGCCTCCAGGGACACAGGGGACACAAGTGGCTGTGTGGCTTGCAGTGCCCGACCAGAGGGAGGGAGGTTGTCTGGCTGCTGTGGCGCAGCCGGTGTCAGCCCTTCGGGGAACTGCCCGTGGATGCTTCGGGAATGGGGGCTGCCAACTCAGAACCCCCGTTCCCTGTGGCTGCAGCCAGCCAGGGGGGCTCCAGGGTCGGGCGCGCCCGCGGGCCTAGGGGCTTCTTGCCTGTGTGCAGGGCTTCTACGCACAAGGTGGCACCACATCCCGGCCCAAGGGTGGTGGCAGGAACTCAGGAGGCGCTCGGGGACTCAGCAGGGCCCGCCCCTGGGGCAAGGGTCTGGCAGGCTCCGGGGCAAATGGACTACGGAAGCCGAGAGGGGCCCGTCCGCGCCAAAACCCAAAACGCGCTGCGGCCTCCAGGGACACAGGGGACACAAGTGGCTGTGTGGCTTGCAGTGCCCGACCAGAGGGAGGGAGGTTGTCTGGCTGCTGAGGCGCAGCCGGTGTCAGCCCTTCGGGGAACTGCCCGTGGATGCTTCGGAATGGGGGCTGCCAACTCAGAACCCCCGTTCCCTGTGGCTGCAGCCAGCCAGGGGGCTCCAGGGTCGGGCGCGCCCGCGGGCCTGGGGGGCTTCTTGCCTGTGTGCAGGGCTTCTACGCACAAGGTGGCACCACATCCCGGCCAAGGGTGGGTGGCAGGAACTCAGGAGGCACTCGGGGACTCAGCAGGGCCCGCCCCTGGGGCAAGGGGTCTGGCAGGCTCCGGGGCAAATGGACTACGGAAGCCGAGAGGGGCCCGTCCGCGCCAAAACCCAAAACGCGCTGCGGCCTCCAGGGGACACAGGGGACACAAGTGGCTGTGTGGCTTGCAGTGCCCGACCAGAGGGAGGGAGGTTGTCTGGCTGCTGAGGCGCAGCCGGTGTCAGCCCTTCGGGGAACTGCCCGTGGATGCTTCGGGAATGGGGGCTGCCAACTCAGAACCCCCGTTCCCTGTGGCTGCAGCCAGCCAGGGGGCTCCAGGGTCGGGCGCGCCCGCGGGCCTGGGGGGGCTTCTTGCCTGTGTGCAGGGCTTCTACGCACAAGGTAGTACCTCATCCCGGCCCAAGGGTGGTGGCAGGAACTCAGGAGGCGCTCGGGGACTCAGCAGGGCCCGCCTCAGGGGCCAGGGGTCTGGCAGGCTCCAGGGCAAATGGACTACGGAAGCCGAGAGGGGCCCGTCCGCGCCAAAACCCAAAACGCGCTGCGGCCTCCAGGGACACAGGGACACAAGTGGCTGTGTGGCTTGCAGTGCCCCGACCAGAGGGAGGGAGGTTGTCTGGCTGCTGAGGCGCAGCCGGTGTCAGCCCTTCGGGGAACTGCCCGTGGATGCTTCGGGAATGGGGGCTGCCAACTCAGAACCCCCGTTCCCTGTGGCTGCAGCCAGCCAGGGGGCTCCAGGGTCGGGCGCGCCCGCGGGCCTGGGGGGCTTCTTGCCTGTGTGCAGGGCTTTCTACGCACAAGGTAGCACCACATCCCGGCCCAAGGGTGGTGGCAGGAACTCAGGAGGCGCTCGGGGACTCAGCAGGGCCCGCCCCTGGGGCAAGGGGTCTGGCAGGCTCCGGGGCAAATGGACTACGGAAACCGAGAGGGGCCCGTCCGCGCCAAAACCCAAAACGCGCTGCGGCCTCCAGGGACACAGGGGACACAAGTGGCTGTGTGGCTTGCAGTACCCGACCAGAGGGAGGGAGGTTGTCTGGCTGCTGAGGCGCAGCCGGTGACAGCCCTTCGGGGAACTGCCCGTGGATGCTTCGGAATGGGGGCTGCCAACCTCAGAACCCCCGTTCCTGTGGCTGCAGCCAGCCAGGGGGCTCCAGGGTCGGGCGCGCCCGCGGGCCTGGGGGGCTTCTTGCCTGTGTGCAGGGCTTCTACGCACAAGGTGGCACCTCATCCCGGCCCAAGGGTGGTGGCAGGAACTCAGGAGGCGCTCGGGGACTCAGCAGGGCCCGCCCCTGGGGCAAGGGGTCTGGCAGGCTCCGGGCAAATGGACTACGGAAGCCGAGAGGGGCCCGTCCGCGCCAAAACCCAAACGCGCTGCGGCCTCCAGGGACACAGGGGACACAAGTGGCTGTGTGGCTTGCAGTGCCCGACCAGAGGGAGGGAGGTTGTCTGGCTGCTGAGGCGCAGCCGGTGTCAGCCCTTCGGGGAACTGCCCGTGGATGCTTCGGGAATGGGGGCTGCCAACTCAGAACCCCCGTTCCCTGTGGCTGCAGCCAGCCAGGGGGCTCCAGGGTCGGGCGCGCCCGCGGGCCTGGGGGGCTTCTTGCCTGTGTGCAGGGCTTCTACGCACAAAGGTGGCACCACATCCCGGCCCAAGGGTGGTGGCAGGAACTCAGGAGGCGCTCGGGGACTCAGCAGGGCCCGCCTCTGGGGCCAGGGGTCTGGCAGGCTCCGGGGCAAATGGACTACGGAAGCCGAGAGGGGCCGTCCGCGCCAAAAACCCAAAACGCGCTGCGGCCTCCAGGGACACAGGGGACACAAGTGGCTGTGTGGCTTGCAGTGCCCGACCAGAAGGGAGGGAGGTTGTCTGGCTGCTGAGGCGCAGCCGGTGTCAGCCCTTCGGGGAACTGCCCGTGGATGCTTCGGGAATGGGGGCTGCCAACTCAGAACCCCCGTTCCCTGTGGCTGCAGCCAGCCAGGGGGCTCCAGGGTCGGGCGCGCCCGCGGGCCTGGGGGGCTTCTTGCCTGTGTGCAGGGCTTCTACGCACAAGGTGGCACCACATCCCGGCCCAAGGGTGGTGGCAGGAACTCAGGAGGCACTCGGGGACTCAGCAGGGCCCGCCCCTGGGGCAAGGGGTCTGGCAGGCTCCGGGGCAAATGGACTACGGAAGCCGAGAGGGGCCCGTCCGCGCCAAAACCCAAAACGCGCTGCGGCCTCCAGGGACACAGGGGACACAAGTGGCTGTGTGGCTTGCAGTGCCCGACCAGAGGGAGGGAGGTTGTCTGGCTGCTGAGGCGCAGCCGGTGTCAGCCCTTCGGGGAACTGCCCGTGGATGCTTCGGGAATGGGGGCTGCCAACTCAGAACCCCCGTTCCCTGTGGCTGCAGCCAGCCAGGGGGCTCCAGGGTCGGGGCGCGCCCGCGGGCCTGGGGGGCTTCTTGCCTGTGTGCAGGGCTTCTACGCACAAGGTGGCACCACATCCCGGCCCAAGGGTGGTGGCAGGAACTCAGGAGGCGCTCGGGGACTCAGCAGGGCCCGCCTCTGGGGCCAGGGGTCTGGCAGGCTCCGGGGCAAATGGACTACGGAAGCCGAGAGGGGCCCGTCCGCGCCAAAACCCAAAACGCGCTGCGGCCTCCAGGGACACAGGGGACACAAGTGGCTGTGTGGCTTGCAGTGCCCGACCAGAGGGAGGGAGGTTGTCTGGCTGCTGAGGCGCAGCCGGTGTCAGCCCTTCGGGGAACTGCCCGTGGATGCTTCGGGAATGGGGGCTGCCAACTCAGAACCCCCGTTCCCTGTGGCTGCAGCCAGCCAGGGGGCTCCAGGGTCGGGCGCGCCCGCGGGCCTGGGGGGCTTCTTGCCTGTGTGCAGGGCTTCTACGCACAAGGTGGCACCTCATCCCGGCCCAAGGGTGGTGGCAGGAACTCAGGAGGCGCTCGGGGACTCAGCAGGGCCCGCCCCTGGGGCAAGGGGTCTGGCAGGCTCCAGGGCAAATGGACTACGGAAGCCGAGAGGGGCCCGTCCGCGCCAAAACCCAAAACGCGCTGCGGCCTCCAGGGACACAGGGGACACAAGTGGCTGTGTGGCTTGCAGTGCCCGACCAGAGGGAGGGAGGTTGTCTGGCTGCTGAGGCGCAGCCGGTGTCAGCCCTTCGGGGAACTGCCCGTGGATGCTTCGGGAATGGGGGCTGCCAACTCAGAACCCCCGTTCCCTGTGGCTGCAGCCAGCCAGCGGGGCTCCAGGATCGGGCGCGCCCGCGGGCCTGGGGGGCTTCTTGCCTGTGTGCAGGGCTTCTACGCACAAGGTGGCACCACATCCCGGCCCAAGGGTGGTGGCAGGAACTCAGGAGGCGCTCGGGGACTCAGCAGGGCCCGCCCCTGGGGCAAGGGGTCTGGCAGGCTCCGGGGCAAATGGACTACGGAAGCCGAGAGGGGCCCGTCCGCGCCAAAACCCAAAACGCGCTGCGGCCTCCAGGGACACAGGGGACACAAGTGGCTGTGTGGCTTGCAGTGCCCGACCAGAGGGAGGGAGGTTGTCTGGCTGCTGAGGCGCAGCCGGTGTCAGCCCTTCGGGGAACTGCCCGTGGATGCTTCGGGAATGGGGGCTGCCAACTCAGAACCCCCGTTCCCTGTGGCTGCAGCCAGCCAGGGGGCTCCAGGGGTCGGGCGCGCCCGCGGGCCTGGGGGGCTTCTTGCCTGTGTGCAGGGCTTCTACGCACAAGGTGGCACCTCATCCCGGCCCAAGGGTGGTGGCAGGAACTCAGGAGGCGCTCAGGGACTCAGCAGGGCCCGCCCCTGGGGCAAGGGGTCTGGCAGCTCCGGGGCAAATGGACTACGGAAGCCGAGAGGGGCCCGTCCGCGCCAAAACCCAAAACGCGCTGCGGCCTCCAGGGACACAGGGGACACAAGTGGCTGTGTGGCTTGCAGTGCCCGACCAGAGGGGAGGGAGGTTGTCTGGCTGCTGAGGCGCAGCCGGTGTCAGCCCTTCGGGGAACTGCCCGTGGATGCTTCGGGAATGGGGGCTGCCAACTCAGAACCCCCGTTCCCTGTGGCTGCAGCCAGCCAGGGGGCTCCAGGGTCGGGCGCGCCCGCGGGCCTAGGGGCTTCTTGCCTGTGTGCAGGGCTTCTACGCACAAGGTGGCACCACATCCCGGCCCAAGGGTGGTGGCAGGAACTCAGGAGGCGCTCGGGGACTCAGCAGGGCCCGCCTCAGGGGCCAGGGGTCTGGCAAGGCTCCAGGGCAAATGGACTACGGAAGCCGAGAGGGGCCCGTCCGCGCCAAAACCCAAAACGCGCTGCGGCCTCCAGGGACACAGGGGACACAAGTGGCTGTGTGGCTTGCAGTGCCCGACCAGAGGGAGGGAGGTTGTCTGGCTGCTGAGGCGCAGCCGGTGTCAGCCCTTCGGGGAACTGCCCGTGGATGCTTAGGGAATGGGGGCTGCCAACTCAGAACCCCCGTTCCCTGTGGCTGCAGCCAGCCAGGGGGCTCCAGGGTCGGGCGCAGCCCGCGGGCCTAGGGGCTTCTTGCCTGTGTGCAGGGCTTCTACGCACAAGGTGGCACCACATCCCGGCCCAAGGGTGGTGGCAGGAACTCAGGAGGCGCTCAGGGACTCAGCAGGGCCCGCCCCTGGGGCAAGGGGTCTGGCAGGCTCCGGGGCAAAAGGACTACGGAAGCCGAGAGGGGCCCGTCCGCGCCAAAACCCAAAACGCGCTGCGGCCTCCAGGGACACAGGGGACACAAGTGGCTGTGTGGCTTGCAGTGCCCGACCAGAGGGAGGGAGGTTGTCTGGCTGCTGAGGCGCAGCCGGTGTCAGCCCTTCGGGGAACTGCCCGTGGATGCTTCGGGAATGGGGCTGCCAACTCAGAACCCCGTTCCCTGTGGCTGCAGCCAGCCAGGGGGGCTCCAGGGTCGGGCGCGCCCGCGGGCCTGGGGGGCTTCTTGCCTGTGTGCAGGGCTTCTACGCACAAGGTGGCACCTCATCCCGATCCAAGGGTGGTGGCAGGAACTCAGGAGGCACTCGGCGACTCAGCAGGGCCTGCCTCAGGGGCCAGGGGTCTGGCAGGCTCCAGGGCAAATGGACTACGGAAGCCGAGAGGGGCCCGTCCGCGCCAAAACCCAAAACGCGCTGCGGCCTCCAGGGACACAGGGGACACAAGTGGCTGTGTGGCTTGCAGTGCCCGACCAGAGGGAGGGAGGTTGTCTGGCTGCTGAGGCGCAGCCGGTGTCAGCCCTTCGGGGAACTGCCCGTGGATGCTTCGGGAATGGGGCTGCCAACTCAGAACCCCCGTTCCCTGTGGCTGCAGCCAGCCAGGGGGCTCCAGGGTCGGGCGCGCCCGCGGGCCTAGGGGCTTCTTGCCTGTGTGCAGGGCTTCTACGCACAAGGTGGCACCACATCCCGGCCCAAGGGTGGTGGCAGGAACTCAGGAGGCGCTCAGGGACTCAGCAGGGCCCGCCCCTGGGGCAAGGGGTCTGGCAGGCTCCGGGGCAAATGGACTACGGAAGCCGAGAGGGGCCCGTCCGCGCCAAAACCCAAAACGCGCTGCGGCCTCCAGGGACACAGGGGACACAAGTGGCTGTGTGGCTTGCAGTGCCCGACCAGAGGGAGGGAGGTTGTCTGGCTGCTGAGGCGCAGCCGGTGTCAGCCCTTCGGGGAACTGCCCGTGGATGCTTCGGGAATGGGGGCTGCCAACTCAGAACCCCCTGTTCCCTGTGGCTGCAGCCAGCCAGGGGGCTCCAGGGTCGGGCGTGCCCGCGGGCCTGGGGGGCTTCTTGCCTGTGTGCAGGGCTTCTACGCACAAGGTGGCACCACATCCCGGCCCAAGGGTGGTGGCAGGAACTCAGGAGGTGCTCGGGGACTCAGCAGGGCCCGCCCCTGGGCAAGGGGTCTGGCAGGCTCCGGGGCAAATGGACTACGGAAGCCGAGAGGGGCCCGTCCGCGCCAAAACCCAAAACGCGCTGCGGCCTCCAGGGACACAGGGGACACAAGTGGCTGTGTGGCTTGCAGTGCCCGACCAGAGGGAGGGAGGTTGTCTGGCTGCTGAGGCGCAGCCGGTGTCAGCCCTTCGGGGAACTGCCCGTGGATGCTTCGGGAATGGGGGCTGCCAACTCAGAACCCCCGTTCCCTGTGGCTGCAGCCAGCCAGGGGGCTCCAGGGTCGGGCGCGCCCGCGGGCCTGGGGGGCTTCTTGCCTGTGTGCAGGGCTTCTACGCACAAGGTGGCACCTCATCCCGGCCCAAGGGTGGTGGCAGGAACTCAGGAGGCACTCGGGGACTCAGCAGGGCCCGCCTCAGGGGCCAGGGGTCTGGCAGGCTCCAGGGCAAATGGACTACGGAAGCCGAGAGGGGGCCCGTCCGCGCCAAAACCCAAAACGCGCTGCGGCCTCCAGTGACACAGGGGACACAAGTGGCTGTGTGGCTTGCAGTGCCCGACCAGAGGGAGGGAGGTTGTCTGGCTGCTGAGGCGCAGCCGGTGTCAGCCCTTCGGGGAACTGCCCGTGGATGCTTCGGGAATGGGGCTGCCAACTCAGAACCCCCGTTCCCTGTGGCTGCAGCCAGCCAGGGGGCTGCAGGGTCGGGCGCGCCCGCGGGCCTAGGGGCTTCTTGCCTGTGTGCAGGGCTTCTACGCACATGGTGGCACCACATCCCGGCCCAAGGGTGGTGGCAGGAACTCAGGAGGCGCTCAGGGACTCAGCAGGGCCCGCCCCTGGGGGCAAGGGGTCCTGCAGGCTCCGGGGCAAAAGGACTACGGAAACCGAGAGGGGCCCCGTCCGCGCCAAAACCCAAAACGCGCTGCGGCCTCCAGGGACACAGGGGACACAAGTGGCTGTGTGGCTTGCAGTGCCCGACCAGAGGGAGGGAGGTTGTCTGGCTGCTGAGGCGCAGCCGGTGTCAGCCCTTCGGGGAACTGCCCGTGGATGCTTCGGGAATGGGGGCTGCCAACTCAGAACCCCCGTTCCCTGTGGCTGCAGCCAGCCAGGGGGCTCCAGGGTCGGCGCGCCCGCGGGCCTGGGGGCTTCTTGCCTGTGTGCAGGGCTTCTACGCACAAGGTGGCACCACATCCCGGCCCAAGGGTGGTGGCAGGAACTCAGGAGGCGCTCGGGGACTCAGCAGGGCCCGCCCCTGGGGCAAGGGGTCTGGCAGGCTCCGGGGCAAATGGACTACGGAAGCCGAGAGGGGCCCGTCCGCGCCAAAACCCAAAACGCGCTGCGGCCTCCAGGGACACAGGGGACACAAGTGGCTGTGTGGCTTGCAGTGCCCGACCAGAGGGAGGGAGGTTGTCTGGCTGCTGAGGCGCAGCCGGTGTCAGCCCTTCGGGGAACTGCCCGTGGATGCTTCGGGAATGGGGGCTGCCAACTCAGAACCCCCGTTCCCTGTGGCTGCAGCCAGCCAGGGGGCTCCAGGGTCGGGCGCGCCCGCGGGCCTGGGGGGCTTCTTGCCTGTGTGCAGGGCTTCTACGCACAAGGTGACACCACATCCCGGCCCAAGGGTGGTGGCAGGAACTCAGGAGGCGCTCGGGGACTCAGCAAGGCCCGCCCCTGGGGCAAGGGGTCTGGCAGGCTCCGGGGCAAATGGACTACGGAAGCCGAGAGGGGCCCGTCCGCGCCAAAACCCAAAACGCGCTGCGGCCTCCAGGGACACAGGGACACAAGTGGCTGTGTGGCTTGCAGTGCCCGACCAGAGGGAGGGAGGTTGTCTGGCTGCTGAGGCGCAGCCGGTGTCAGCCCTTCGGGGAACTGCCCGTGGATGCTTCGGGAATGGGGGCTGCCAACTCAGAACCCCCATTCCCTGTGGCTGCAGCCAGCCAGGGGCTCCAGGGTCAGGCGCGCCCGCGGGCCTGGGGGGCTTCTTGCCTGTGTGCAGGGCTTCTACGCACAAGGTGGCACCACATCCCGGCCCAAGGGTGGTGGCAGGAACTCAGGAGGCACTCAGGGACTCAGCAGGGCCCGCCCCTGGGGCAAGGGGTCTGGCAGGCTCCGGGGCAAATGGACTACGGAAGCCGAGAGGGGCCCGTCCGCGCCAAAACCCAAAACGCGCTGCGGCCTCCAGGGACACAGGGGACACAAGTGGCTGTGTGGCTTGCAGTGCCCGACCAGAGGGAGGGAGGTTGTCTGGCTGCTGAGGCGCAGCCGGTGTCAGCCCTTCGGGGAACTGCCCATGGATGCTTCGGGAATGGGGGCTGCCAACTCAGAACCCCCGTTCCCTTTGGCTGCAGCCAGCCAGGGGGCTCCAGGGTCGGGCGCGCCCGAGCGGGCCTGGGGGGCTTCTTGCCTGTGTGCAGGGCTTCTACGCACAAGGTGGCACCACATCCCGGCCCAAGGGTGGTGGCAGGAACTCAGGAGGCGCTCGGGGACTCAGCAGGGCCCGCCCCTGGGGCAAGGGGTCTGGCAGGCTCCGGGGCAAATGGACTACGGAAGCCGAGAGGGGCCCGTCCGCGCCAAAACCCAAAACGCGCTGCGGCCTCCAGGGACACAGGGGACACAAGTGGCTGTGTGGCTTGCAGTGCCCGACCAGAGGGAGGGAGGTTGTCTGGCTGCTGAGGCGCAGCCGGTGTCAGCCCTTCGGGGAACTGCCCGTGGATGCTTCGGGAATGGGGGGCTGCCAACTCAGAACCCCCGTTCCCTGTGGCTGCAGCCAGCCAGGGGGCTCCAGGGTCGGGCGCGCCCGCGGGCCTGGGGGGCTTCTTGCCTGTGTGCAGGGCTTCTACGCACAAGGTGGCACCACATCCCGGCCCAAGGGTGGTGGCAGGAACTCAGGAGGCGCTCGGGGACTCAGCAGGGCCCGCCCCTGGGGCAAGGGGTCTGCAGGCTCCGGGGGCAAATGGACTACGGAAGCCGAGAGGGGCCCGTCCGCGCCAAAACCCAAAACGCGCTGCGGCCTCCAGGGACACAGGGGACACAAGTGGCTGTGTGGCTTGCAGTGCCCGACCAGAGGGAGGGAGGTTGTCTGGCTGCTGAGGCGCAGCCGGTGTCAGCCCTTCGGGGAACTGCCCGTGGATGCTTCGGGAATGGGGGGCTGCCAACTCAGAACCCCCGTTCCCTGTGGCTGCAGCCAGCCAGGGGGCTCCAGGGTCGGGCGCGCCCGCGGGCCTAGGGGCTTCTTGCCTGTGTGCAGGGCTTCTACGCACAAGGTGGCACCACATCCCGGCCCAAGGGTGGTGGCAGGAACTCAGGAGGCGCTCGGGGACTCAGCAGGGCCCACCCCTGGGGCAAGGGGTCTGGCAGGCTCCGGGGCAAATGGACTACGGAAGCCGAGAGGGGGCCCGTCCGCGCCAAAACCCAAAACGCGCTGCGGCCTCCAGGGACACAGGGGACACAAGTGGCTGTGTGGCTTGCAGTGCCCGACCAGAGGGAGGGAGGTTGTCTGGCTGCTGAGGCGCAGCCGGTGTCAGCCCTTCGGGGAACTGCCCGTGGATGCTTCGGGAATGGGGGCTGCCAACTCAGAACCCCCGTTCCCTGTGGCTGCAGCCAGCCAGGGGGCTCCAGGGTCAGGCGCGCCCGCGGGCCTGGGGGGCTTCTTGCCTGTGTGCAGGGCTTCTACGCACAAGGTGGCACCACATCCCGGCCCAAGGGTGGTGGCAGGAACTCAGGAGGCACTCAGGGACTCAGCAGGTCCCGCCCCTGGGGCAAGGGGTCTGGCAGGCTCCGGGGCAAATGGACTACGGAAGCCGAGAGGGGCCCGTCCGCGCCAAAACCCAAAACGCGCTGCGGCCTCCAGGGACACAGGGGACACAAGTGGCTGTGTGGCTTGCAGTGCCCGACCAGAGGGAGGGAGGTTGTCTTGCTGCTGAGGCGCAGCCGGTGTCAGCCCTTCGGGGAACTGCCCGTGGATGCTTCGGGAATGGGGGCTGCCAACTCAGAACCCCCGTTCCCTGTGGCTGCAGCCAGCCAGGGGGCTCCAGGGTCGGGCGCGCCCGCGGGCCTGGGGGGCTTCTTGCCTGTGTGCAGGGCTTCTACGCACAAGGTGGCACCACAATCCCGGCCCAAGGGTGGTGGCAGGAACTCAGGAGGCACTCAGGGACTCAGCAGGGCCTGCCCCTGGGGCAAGGGGTCTGGCAGGCTCCGGGGCAAATGGACTACGGAAGCCGAGAGGGGCCCGTCCGCGCCAAAACCCAAAACGCGCTGCGGCCTCCAGGGACACAGGGGACACAAGTGGCTGTGTGGCTTGCAGTGCCCGACCAGAGGGAGGGAGGTTGTCTGGCTGCTGAGGCGCAGCCGGTGTCAGCCCTTCGGGGAACTGCCCGTGGATGCTTCGGGAATGGGGGCTGCCAACTCAGAACCCCCGTTCCCTGTGGCTGCAGCCAGCCAGGGGGCTCCAGGGTCGGGCGCGCCCGCGGGCCTGGGGGGCTTCTTGCCTGTGTGCAGGGCTTCTACGCACAAGGGTGGCACCTCGTCCCGGCCCCAAGGGTGGTGGCAGGAACTCAGGAGGCGCTCGGGGACTCAGCAGGGCCCGCCCCTGGGGCAAGGGGTCTGGCAGGCTCCGGGGCAAATGGACTACGGAAGCCGAGAGGGGCCCGTCAACGCCAAAACCCAAAACGCGCTGCGGCCTCCAGGGACACAGGGGACACAAGTGGCTGTGTGGCTTGCAGTGCCCGACCAGAGGGAGGGAGGTTGTCTGGCTGCTGAGGCGCAGCCGGTGTCAGCCCTTCGGGGAACTGCCCGTGGATGCTTCGGGAATGGGGGCTGCCAACTCAGAACCCCCGTTCCCTGTGGCTGCAGCCAGCCAGGGGGCTCCAGGGTCGGGCGCGCCCGCGGGCCTAGGGGCTTCTTGCCTGTGTGCAGGGCTACTACGCACAAGGTGGCACCACATCCCGGCCCAAGGGTGGTGGCAGGAACTCAGGAGGTGCTCGGGGACTCAGCAGGGCCCGCCCCTGGGGCAAGGGGTCTGGCAGGCTCCGGGGCAAATGGACTACGGAAGCCGAGAGGGGCCCGTCCGCGCCAAAACCCAAAACGCGCTGCGGCCTCCAGGGACACAGGGGACACAAGTGGCTGTGTGGCTTGCAGTGCCCGACCAGAGGGAGGGAGGTTGTCTGGCTGCTGAGGCGCAGCCGGTGTCAGCCCTTCGGGGAACTGCCCGTGGATGCTTCGGGAATGGGGCTGCCAACTCAGAACCCCCGTTCCCTGTGGCTGCAGCCAGCCAGGGGGCTCCAGGGTCGGGCGCGCCCGCGGGCCTGGGGGGCTTCTTGCCTGTGTGCAGGGCTTCTACGCACAAGGTGGCACCTCATCCCGGCCCAAGGGTGGTGGCAGGAACTCAGGAGGCACTCGGGGACTCAGTAGGGCCCGCCTCAGGGGCCAGGGGTCTGGCAGGCTCCAGGGCAAATGGACTACGGAAGCCGAGAGGGGCCCGTCCGCGCCAAAACCCAAAACGCGCTGCGGCCTCCAGGGACACAGGGGACACAAGTGGCTGTGTGGCTTGCAGTGCCCGACCAGAGGGAGGGAGGTTGTCTGGCTGCTGAGGCGCAGCCGGTGTCAGCCCTTCGGGGAACTGCCCGTGGATGCTTCGGAATGGGGGCTGCCAACTCAGAACCCCCGTTCCCTGTGGCTGCAGCCAGCCAGGGGGCTCCAGGGTCGGGCGCGCCCGCGGGCCTAGGGGCTTCTTGCCTGTGTGCAGGGCTTCTACGCACAAGGTGGCACCACATCCCGGCCCAAGGGTGGTGGCAGGAACTCAGGAGGCGCTCAGGGACTCAGCAGGGCCCGCCCCTGGGGCAAGGGGTCTGGCAGGCTCCGGGGCAAAAGGACTACGGAAACCGAGAGGGGCCCGTCCGCGCCAAAACCCAAAACGCGCTGCGGCCTCCAGGGACACAGGGGACACAAGTGGCTGTGTGGCTTGCAGTGCCCGACCAGAGGGAGGGAGGTTGTCTGGCTGCTGAGGCGCAGCCGGTGTCAGCCCTTCGGGGAACTGCCCGTGGATGCTTCGGGAATGGGGGCTGCCAACTCAGAACCCCCGTTCCCTGTGGCTGCAGCCAGCCAGGGGGCTCCAGGGTCGGGCGCGCCCGCGGGCCTGGGGGGCTTCTTGCCTGTGTGCAGGGCTTCTACGCACAAGGTGGCACCACATCCCGGCCCAAGGGTGGTGGCAGGAACTCAGGAGGCGCTCGGGGACTCAGCAGGGCCCGCCCTGGGGCAAGGGGTCTGGCAGGCTCCGGGGCAAATGGACTACGGAAGCCGAGAGGGGCCCGTCCGCGCCAAAACCCAAAACGCGCTGCGGCCTCCAGGGACACAGGGGACACAAGTGGCTGTGTGGCTTGCAGTGCCCGACCAGAGGGAGGGAGGTTGTCTGGCTGCTGAGGCGCAGCCGGTGTCAGCCCTTCGGGGAACTGCCCGTGGATGCTTCGGGAATGGGGGCTGCCAACTCAGAACCCCCGTTCCCTGTGGCTGCAGCCAGCCAGGGGGCTCCAGGGTCGGGCGCGCCCGCGGGCCTGGGGGGCTTCTTGCCTGTGTGCAGGGCTTCTACGCACAAGGTGGCACCACATCCCGGCCCAAGGGTGGTGGCAGGAACTCAGGAGGCGCTCGGGGACTCAGCAAGGCCCGCCCCTGGGGCAAGGGGTCTGGCAGGCTCCGGGGCAAATGGACTACGGAAGCCGAGAGGGGCCCGTCCGCGCCAAAACCCAAACGCGCTGCGGCCTCCAGGGACACAGGGGACACAAGTGGCTGTGTGGCTTGCAGTGCCCGACCAGAGGGAGGGAGGTTGTCTGGCTGCTGAGGCGCAGCCGGTGTCAGCCCTTCGGGGAACTGCCCGTGGATGCTTCGGGAATGGGGGCTGCCAACTCAGAACCCCCATTCCCTGTGGCTGCAGCCAGCCAGGGGCTCCAGGGTCAGGCGCGCCCCGCGGGCCTGGGGGGCTTCTTGCCTGTGTGCAGGGCTTCTACGCACAAGGTGGCACCACATCCCGGCCCAAGGGTGGTGGCAGGAACTCAGGAGGCACTCAGGGACTCAGCAGGGCCCGCCCCTGGGGCAAGGGGTCTGGCAGGCTCCGGGGCAAATGGACTACGGAAGCCGAGAGGGGCCCGTCCGCGCCAAAACCCAAAACGCGCTGCGGCCTCCAGGGACACAGGGGACACAAGTGGCTGTGTGGCTTGCAGTGCCCGACCAGAGGGAGGGAGGTTGTCTGGCTGCTGAGGCGCAGCCGGTGTCAGCCCTTCGGGGAACTGCCCATGGATGCTTCGGGAATGGGGGCTGCCAACTCAGAACCCCCGTTCCCTGTGGCTGCAGCCAGCCAGGGGGCTCCAGGGTCGGGCGGCCGCCCGCGGGCCTGGGGGGCTTCTTGCCTGTGTGCAGGGCTTCTACGCACAAGGTGGCACCACATCCCGGCCCAAGGGTGGTGGCAGGAACTCAGGAGGCGCTCGGGGACTCAGCAGGGCCCGCCCCTGGGGCAAGGGGTCTGGCAGGCTCCGGGGCAAATGGACTACGGAAGCCGAGAGGGGCCCGTCCGCGCCAAAACCCAAAACGCGCTGCGGCCTCCAGGGACACAGGGGACACAAGTGGCTGTGTGGCTTGCAGTGCCCGACCAGAGGGAGGGAGGTTGTCTGGCTGCTGAGGCGCAGCCGGTGTCAGCCCTTCGGGGAACTGCCCGTGGATGCTTCGGGAATGGGGGCTGCCAACTCAGAACCCCCGTTCCCTGTGGCTGCAGCCAGCCAGGGGGCTCCAGGGTCGGGCGCGCCCCGCGGGCCTGGGGGGCTTCTTGCCTGTGTGCAGGGCTTCTACGCACAAGGTGGCACCTCGTCCCGGCCCAAGGGTGGTGGCAGGAACTCAGGAGGCGCTCGGGGACTCAGCAGGGCCCGCCCCTGGGGCAAGGGGTCTGGCAGGCTCCGGGGCAAATGGACTACGGAAGCCGAGAGGGGCCCGTCCACGCCAAAACCCAAAACGCGCTGCGGCCTCCAGGGACACAGGGGACACAAGTGGCTGTGTGGCTTGCAGTGCCCGACCAGAGGGAGGGAGGTTGTCTGGCTGCTGAGGCGCAGCCGGTGTCAGCCCTTCGGGGAACTGCCCGTGGATGCTTCGGGAATGGGGGCTGCCAACTCAGAACCCCCGTTCCCTGTGGCTGCAGCCAGCCAGGGGGCTCCAGGGTCGGGCGCGCCCGCGGGCCTAGGGGCTTCTTGCCTGTGTGCAGGGCTTCTACGCACAAGGTGGCACCACATCCCGGCCCAAGGGTGGTGGCAGGAACTCAGGAGGCGCTCGGGGACTCAGCAGGGCCCGCCCCTGGGGCAAGGGGTCTGGCAGGCTCCGGGGCAAAAGGACTACGGAAACCGAGAGGGGCCCGTCCGCGCCAAAACCCGAAACGCGCTGCGGCCTCCAGGGACACAGGGGACACAAGTGGCTGTGTGGCTTGCAGTGCCCGACCAGAGGGAGGGAGGTTGTCTGGCTGCTGAGGCGCAGCCGGTGTCAGCCCTTCGGGAACTGCCCGTGGATGCTTCGGGAATGGGGGCTGCCAACTCAGAACCCCCGTTCCCTGTGGCTGCAGCCAGCCAGGGGGCTCCAGGGTCGGGCGCGCCCGCGGGCCTGGGGGGCTTCTTGCCTGTGTGCAGGGCTTCTACGCACAAGGTGGCACCACATCCCGGCCCAAGGGTGGTGGCAGGAACTCAGGAGGCGCTCGGGGACTCAGCAGGGCCCGCCCCTGGGGCAAGGGGTCTGGCAGGCTCCGGGGCAAATGGACTACGGAAGCCGAGAGGGGCCCGTCCACGCCAAAACCCAAAACGCGCTGCGGCCTCCAGGGACACAGGGGACACAAGTGGCTGTGTGGCTTGCAGTGCCCGACCAGAGGGAGGGAGGTTGTCTGGCTGCTGAGGCGCAGCCGGTGTCAGCCCTTCGGGGAACTGCCCGTGGATGCTTCGGGAATGGGGGCTGCCAACTCAGAACCCCCGTTCCCTGTGGCTGCAGCCAGCCAGGGGGCTCCAGGGTCGGGCGCGCCCGCGGGCCTAGGGGCTTCTTGCCTGTGTGCAGGGCTACTACGCACAAGGTGGCACCACATCCCGGCCCAAGGGTGGTGGCAGGAACTCAGGAGGTGCTCGGGGACTCAGCAGGGCCCGCCCCTGGGGCAAGGGGTCTGGCAGGCTCCGGGGCAAATGGACTACGGAAGCCGAGAGGGGCCCGTCCGCGCCAAAACCCAAAACGCGCTGCGGCCTCCAGGGACACAGGGGACACAAGTGGCTGTGTGGCTTGCAGTGCCCGACCAGAGGGAGGGAGGTTGTCTGGCTGCTGAGGCGCAGCCGGTGTCAGCCCTTCGGGGAACTGCCCGTGGATGCTTCGGGAATGGGGGCTGCCAACTCAGAACCCCCGTTCCCTGTGGCTGCAGCCAGCCAGGGGGCTCCAGGGTCGGGCGCGCCCGCGGGCCTGGGGGGCTTCTTGCCTGTGTGCAGGGCTTCTACGCACAAGGTGGCACCTCATCCCGGCCCAAGGGTGGTGGCAGGAACTCAGGAGGCACTCGGGGACTCAGTAGGGCCCGCCTCAGGGGCCAGGGGTCTGGCAGGCTCCAGGGCAAATGGACTACGGAAGCCGAGAGGGGCCCGTCCGCGCCAAAACCCAAAACGCGCTGCGGCCTCCAGGGACACAGGGGACACAAGTGGCTGTGTGGCTTGCAGTGCCCGACCAGAGGGAGGGAGGTTGTCTGGCTGCTGAGGCGCAGCCGGTGTCAGCCCTTCGGGGAACTGCCCGTGGATGCTTCGGGAATGGGGGCTGCCAACTCAGAACCCCCGTTCCCTGTGGCTGCAGCCAGCCAGGGGGCTCCAGGGTCGGGCGCGCCCGCGGGCCTAGGGGCTTCTTGCCTGTGTGCAGGGCTTCTACGCACAAGGTGGCACCACATCCCGGCCCAAGGGTGGTGGCAGGAACTCAGGAGGCGCTCAGGGACTCAGCAGGGCCCGCCCCTGGGGCAAGGGGTCTGGCAGGCTCCGGGGCAAAAGGACTACGGAAACCGAGAGGGGCCCGTCCGCGCCAAAACCCAAAACGCGCTGCGGCCTCCAGGGACACAGGGGACACAAGTGGCTGTGTGGCTTGCAGTGCCCGACCAGAGGGAGGGAGGTTGTCTGGCTGCTGAGGCGCAGCCGGTGTCAGCCCTTCGGGGAACTGCCCGTGGATGCTTCGGGAATGGGGGCTGCCAACTCAGAACCCCCGTTCCCTGTGGCTGCAGCCAGCCAGGGGGCTCCAGGGTCGGGCGCGCCCGCGGGCCTGGGGGGCTTCTTGCCTGTGTGCAGGGCTTCTACGCACAAGGTGGCACCACATCCCGGCCCAAGGGTGGTGGCAGGAACTCAGGAGGCGCTCGGGGACTCAGCAGGGCCCGCCCCTGGGGCAAGGGGTCTGGCAGGCTCCGGGGCAAATGGACTACGGAAGCCGAGAGGGGCCCGTCCGCGCCAAAACCCAAAACGCGCTGCGGCCTCCAGGGACACAGGGGACACAAGTGGCTGTGTGGCTTGCAGTGCCCGACCAGAGGGAGGGAGGTTGTCTGGCTGCTGAGGCGCAGCCGGTGTCAGCCCTTCGGGGAACTGCCCGTGGATGCTTCGGGAATGGGGGCTGCCAACTCAGAACCCCCGTTCCCTGTGGCTGCAGCCAGCCAGGGGGCTCCAGGGTCGGGCGCGCCCGCGGGCCTGGGGGGCTTCTTGCCTGTGTGCAGGGCTTCTACGCACAAGGTGGCACCTCATCCCGGCCCAAGGGTGGTGGCAGGAACTCAGGAGGCACTCGGGGACTCAGTAGGGCCCGCCTCAGGGGCCAGGGGTCTGGCAGGCTCCAGGGCAAATGGACTACGGAAGCCGAGAGGGGCCCGTCCGCGCCAAAACCCAAAACGCGCTGCGGCCTCCAGGGACACAGGGGACACAAGTGGCTGTGTGGCTTGCAGTGCCCGACCAGAGGGAGGGAGGTTGTCTGGCTGCTGAGGCGCAGCCGGTGTCAGCCCTTCGGGGAACTGCCCGTGGATGCTTCGGGAATGGGGGCTGCCAACTCAGAACCCCCGTTCCCTGTGGCTGCAGCCAGCCAGGGGGCTCCAGGGTCGGGCGCGCCCGCGGGCCTGGGGGGCTTCTTGCCTGTGTGCAGGGCTTCTACGCACAAGGTGACACCACATCCCGGCCCAAGGGTGGTGGCAGGAACTCAGGAGGCGCTCGGGGACTCAGCAGGGCCCGCCCCTGGGGCAAGGGGTCTGGCAGGCTCCGGGGCAAAAGGACTACGGAAACCGAGAGGGGCCCGTCCGCGCCAAAACCCGAAACGCGCTGCGGCCTCCAGGGACACAGGGGACACAAGTGGCTGTGTGGCTTGCAGTGCCCGACCAGAGGGAGGGAGGTTGTCTGGCTGCTGAGGCGCAGCCGGTGTCAGCCCTTCGGGGAACTGCCCGTGGATGCTTCGGGAATGGGGGCTGCCAACTCAGAACCCCCGTTCCCTGTGGCTGCAGCCAGCCAGGGGGCTCCAGGGTCGGGCGCGCCCGCGGGCCTGGGGGGCTTCTTGCCTGTGTGCAGGGCTTCTACGCACAAGGTGGCACCACATCCCGGCCCAAGGGTGGTGGCAGGAACTCAGGAGGCGCTCGGGGACTCAGCAGGGCCCGCCCCTGGGGCAAGGGGTCTGGCAGGCTCCGGGGCAAATGGACTACGGAAGCCGAGAGGGGCCCGTCCACGCCAAAACCCAAAACGCGCTGCGGCCTCCAGGGACACAGGGGACACAAGTGGCTGTGTGGCTTGCAGTGCCCGACCAGAGGGAGGGAGGTTGTCTGGCTGCTGAGGCGCAGCCGGTGTCAGCCCTTCGGGGAACTGCCCGTGGATGCTTCGGGAATGGGGGCTGCCAACTCAGAACCCCCGTTCCCTGTGGCTGCAGCCAGCCAGGGGGCTCCAGGGTCGGGCGCGCCCGCGGGCCTAGGGGCTTCTTGCCTGTGTGCAGGGCTACTACGCACAAGGTGGCACCACATCCCGGCCCAAGGGTGGTGGCAGGAACTCAGGAGGTGCTCGGGGACTCAGCAGGGCCCGCCCCTGGGGCAAGGGGTCTGGCAGGCTCCGGGGCAAATGGACTACGGAAGCCGAGAGGGGCCCGTCCGCGCCAAAACCCAAAACGCGCTGCGGCCTCCAGGGACACAGGGGACACAAGTGGCTGTGTGGCTTGCAGTGCCCGACCAGAGGGAGGGAGGTTGTCTGGCTGCTGAGGCGCAGCCGGTGTCAGCCCTTCGGGGAACTGCCCGTGGATGCTTCGGGAATGGGGGCTGCCAACTCAGAACCCCCGTTCCCTGTGGCTGCAGCCAGCCAGGGGGCTCCAGGGTCGGGCGCGCCCGCGGGCCTGGGGGGCTTCTTGCCTGTGTGCAGGGCTTCTACGCACAAGGTGGCACCTCATCCCGGCCCAAGGGTGGTGGCAGGAACTCAGGAGGCACTCGGGGACTCAGTAGGGCCCGCCTCAGGGGCCAGGGGTCTGGCAGGCTCCAGGGCAAATGGACTACGGAAGCCGAGAGGGGCCCGTCCGCGCCAAAACCCAAAACGCGCTGCGGCCTCCAGGGACACAGGGGACACAAGTGGCTGTGTGGCTTGCAGTGCCCGACCAGAGGGAGGGAGGTTGTCTGGCTGCTGAGGCGCAGCCGGTGTCAGCCCTTCGGGGAACTGCCCGTGGATGCTTCGGGAATGGGGGCTGCCAACTCAGAACCCCCGTTCCCTGTGGCTGCAGCCAGCCAGGGGGCTCCAGGGTCGGGCGCGCCCGCGGGCCTAGGGGCTTCTTGCCTGTGTGCAGGGCTTCTACGCACAAGGTGGCACCACATCCCGGCCCAAGGGTGGTGGCAGGAACTCAGGAGGCGCTCAGGGACTCAGCAGGGCCCGCCCCTGGGGCAAGGGGTCTGGCAGGCTCCGGGGCAAAAGGACTACGGAAACCGAGAGGGGCCCGTCCGCGCCAAAACCCAAAACGCGCTGCGGCCTCCAGGGACACAGGGGACACAAGTGGCTGTGTGGCTTGCAGTGCCCGACCAGAGGGAGGGAGGTTGTCTGGCTGCTGAGGCGCAGCCGGTGTCAGCCCTTCGGGGAACTGCCCGTGGATGCTTCGGGAATGGGGGCTGCCAACTCAGAACCCCCGTTCCCTGTGGCTGCAGCCAGCCAGGGGGCTCCAGGGTCGGGCGCGCCCGCGGGCCTGGGGGGCTTCTTGCCTGTGTGCAGGGCTTCTACGCACAAGGTGGCACCACATCCCGGCCCAAGGGTGGTGGCAGGAACTCAGGAGGCGCTCGGGGACTCAGCAGGGCCCGCCCCTGGGGCAAGGGGTCTGGCAGGCTCCGGCGCAAATGGACTACGGAAGCCGAGAGGGGCCCGTCCGCGCCAAAACCCAAAACGCGCTGCGGCCTCCAGGGACACAGGGGACACAAGTGGCTGTGTGGCTTGCAGTGCCCGACCAGAGGGAGGGAGGTTGTCTGGCTGCTGAGGCGCAGCCGGTGTCAGCCCTTCGGGGAACTGCCCGTGGATGCTTCGGGAATGGGGGCTGCCAACTCAGAACCCCCGTTCCCTGTGGCTGCAGCCAGCCAGGGGGCTCCAGGGTCGGGCGCGCCCGCGGGCCTGGGGGGCTTCTTGCCTGTGTGCAGGGCTTCTACGCACAAGGTGGCACCTCATCCCGGCCCAAGGGTGGTGGCAGGAACTCAGGAGGCACTCGGGGACTCAGTAGGGCCCGCCTCAGGGGCCAGGGGTCTGGCAGGCTCCAGGGCAAATGGACTACGGAAGCCGAGAGGGGCCCGTCCGCGCCAAAACCCAAAACGCGCTGCGGCCTCCAGGGACACAGGGGACACAAGTGGCTGTGTGGCTTGCAGTGCCCGACCAGAGGGAGGGAGGTTGTCTGGCTGCTGAGGCGCAGCCGGTGTCAGCCCTTCGGGGAACTGCCCGTGGATGCTTCGGGAATGGGGGCTGCCAACTCAGAACCCCCGTTCCCTGTGGCTGCAGCCAGCCAGGGGGCTCCAGGGTCGGGCGCGCCCGCGGGCCTGGGGGGCTTCTTGCCTGTGTGCAGGGCTTCTACGCACAAGGTGACACCACATCCCGGCCCAAGGGTGGTGGCAGGAACTCAGGAGGCGCTCGGGGACTCAGCAAGGCCCGCCCCTGGGGCAAGGGGTCTGGCAGGCTCCGGGGCAAATGGACTACGGAAGCCGAGAGGGGCCCGTCCGCGCCAAAACCCAAAACGCGCTGCGGCCTCCAGGGACACAGGGGACACAAGTGGCTGTGTGGCTTGCAGTGCCCGACCAGAGGGAGGGAGGTTGTCTGGCTGCTGAGGCGCAGCCGGTGTCAGCCCTTCGGGGAACTGCCCGTGGATGCTTCGGGAATGGGGGCTGCCAACTCAGAACCCCCATTCCCTGTGGCTGCAGCCAGCCAGGGGGCTCCAGGGTCAGGCGCGCCCGCGGGCCTGGGGGGCTTCTTGCCTGTGTGCAGGGCTTCTACGCACAAGGTGGCACCACATCCCGGCCCAAGGGTGGTGGCAGGAACTCAGGAGGCACTCAGGGACTCAGCAGGGCCCGCCCCTGGGGCAAGGGGTCTGGCAGGCTCCGGGGCAAATGGACTACGGAAGCCGAGAGGGGCCCGTCCGCGCCAAAACCCAAAACGCGCTGCGGCCTCCAGGGACACAGGGGACACAAGTGGCTGTGTGGCTTGCAGTGCCCGACCAGAGGGAGGGAGGTTGTCTGGCTGCTGAGGCGCAGCCGGTGTCAGCCCTTCGGGGAACTGCCCATGGATGCTTCGGGAATGGGGGCTGCCAACTCAGAACCCCCGTTCCCTGTGGCTGCAGCCAGCCAGGGGGCTCCAGGGTCGGGCGCGCCCGCGGGCCTGGGGGGCTTCTTGCCTGTGTGCAGGGCTTCTACGCACAAGGTGGCACCACATCCCGGCCCAAGGGTGGTGGCAGGAACTCAGGAGGCGCTCGGGGACTCAGCAGGGCCCGCCCCTGGGGCAAGGGGTCTGGCAGGCTCCGGGGCAAATGGACTACGGAAGCCGAGAGGGGCCCGTCCGCGCCAAAACCCAAAACGCGCTGCGGCCTCCAGGGACACAGGGGACACAAGTGGCTGTGTGGCTTGCAGTGCCCGACCAGAGGGAGGGAGGTTGTCTGGCTGCTGAGGCGCAGCCGGTGTCAGCCCTTCGGGGAACTGCCCGTGGATGCTTCGGGAATGGGGGCTGCCAACTCAGAACCCCCGTTCCCTGTGGCTGCAGCCAGCCAGGGGGCTCCAGGGTCGGGCGCGCCCGCGGGCCTGGGGGGCTTCTTGCCTGTGTGCAGGGCTTCTACGCACAAGGTGGCACCACATCCCGGCCCAAGGGTGGTGGCAGGAACTCAGGAGGCGCTCGGGGACTCAGCAGGGCCCGCCCCTGGGGCAAGGGGTCTGGCAGGCTCCGGGGCAAATGGACTACGGAAGCCGAGAGGGGCCCGTCCGCGCCAAAACCCAAAACGCGCTGCGGCCTCCAGGGACACAGGGGACACAAGTGGCTGTGTGGCTTGCAGTGCCCGACCAGAGGGAGGGAGGTTGTCTGGCTGCTGAGGCGCAGCCGGTGTCAGCCCTTCGGGGAACTGCCCGTGGATGCTTCGGGAATGGGGGCTGCCAACTCAGAACCCCCGTTCCCTGTGGCTGCAGCCAGCCAGGGGGCTCCAGGGTCGGGCGCGCCCGCGGGCCTAGGGGCTTCTTGCCTGTGTGCAGGGCTTCTACGCACAAGGTGGCACCACATCCCGGCCCAAGGGTGGTGGCAGGAACTCAGGAGGCGCTCGGGGACTCAGCAGGGCCCACCCCTGGGGCAAGGGGTCTGGCAGGCTCCGGGGCAAATGGACTACGGAAGCCGAGAGGGGCCCGTCCGCGCCAAAACCCAAAACGCGCTGCGGCCTCCAGGGACACAGGGGACACAAGTGGCTGTGTGGCTTGCAGTGCCCGACCAGAGGGAGGGAGGTTGTCTGGCTGCTGAGGCGCAGCCGGTGTCAGCCCTTCGGGGAACTGCCCGTGGATGCTTCGGGAATGGGGGCTGCCAACTCAGAACCCCCGTTCCCTGTGGCTGCAGCCAGCCAGGGGGCTCCAGGGTCAGGCGCGCCCGCGGGCCTGGGGGGCTTCTTGCCTGTGTGCAGGGCTTCTACGCACAAGGTGGCACCACATCCCGGCCCAAGGGTGGTGGCAGGAACTCAGGAGGCACTCAGGGACTCAGCAGGTCCCGCCCCTGGGGCAAGGGGTCTGGCAGGCTCCGGGGCAAATGGACTACGGAAGCCGAGAGGGGCCCGTCCGCGCCAAAACCCAAAACGCGCTGCGGCCTCCAGGGACACAGGGGACACAAGTGGCTGTGTGGCTTGCAGTGCCCGACCAGAGGGAGGGAGGTTGTCTTGCTGCTGAGGCGCAGCCGGTGTCAGCCCTTCGGGGAACTGCCCGTGGATGCTTCGGGAATGGGGGCTGCCAACTCAGAACCCCCGTTCCCTGTGGCTGCAGCCAGCCAGGGGGCTCCAGGGTCGGGCGCGCCCGCGGGCCTGGGGGGCTTCTTGCCTGTGTGCAGGGCTTCTACGCACAAGGTGGCACCACATCCCGGCCCAAGGGTGGTGGCAGGAACTCAGGAGGCACTCAGGGACTCAGCAGGGCCTGCCCCTGGGGCAAGGGGTCTGGCAGGCTCCGGGGCAAATGGACTACGGAAGCCGAGAGGGGCCCGTCCGCGCCAAAACCCAAAACGCGCTGCGGCCTCCAGGGACACAGGGGACACAAGTGGCTGTGTGGCTTGCAGTGCCCGACCAGAGGGAGGGAGGTTGTCTGGCTGCTGAGGCGCAGCCGGTGTCAGCCCTTCGGGGAACTGCCCGTGGATGCTTCGGGAATGGGGGCTGCCAACTCAGAACCCCCGTTCCCTGTGGCTGCAGCCAGCCAGGGGGCTCCAGGGTCGGGCGCGCCCGCGGGCCTGGGGGGCTTCTTGCCTGTGTGCAGGGCTTCTACGCACAAGGTGGCACCTCGTCCCGGCCCAAGGGTGGTGGCAGGAACTCAGGAGGCGCTCGGGGACTCAGCAGGGCCCGCCCCTGGGGCAAGGGGTCTGGCAGGCTCCGGGGCAAATGGACTACGGAAGCCGAGAGGGGCCCGTCCGCGCCAAAACCCAAAACGCGCTGCGGCCTCCAGGGACACAGGGGACACAAGTGGCTGTGTGGCTTGCAGTGCCCGACCAGAGGGAGGGAGGTTGTCTGGCTGCTGAGGCGCAGCCGGTGTCAGCCCTTCGGGGAACTGCCCGTGGATGCTTCGGGAATGGGGGCTGCCAACTCAGAACCCCCGTTCCCTGTGGCTGCAGCCAGCCAGGGGGCTCCAGGGTCGGGCGCGCCCGCGGGCCTGGGGGGCTTCTTGCCTGTGTGCAGGGCTTCTACGCACAAGGTGGCACCTCGTCCCGGCCCAAGGGTGGTGGCAGGAACTCAGGAGGCGCTCGGGGACTCAGCAGGGCCCGCCCCTGGGGCAAGGGGTCTGGCAGGCTCCGGGGCAAATGGACTACGGAAGCCGAGAGGGGCCCGTCCACGCCAAAACCCAAAACGCGCTGCGGCCTCCAGGGACACAGGGGACACAAGTGGCTGTGTGGCTTGCAGTGCCCGACCAGAGGGAGGGAGGTTGTCTGGCTGCTGAGGCGCAGCCGGTGTCAGCCCTTCGGGGAACTGCCCGTGGATGCTTCGGGAATGGGGGCTGCCAACTCAGAACCCCCGTTCCCTGTGGCTGCAGCCAGCCAGGGGGCTCCAGGGTCGGGCGCGCCCGCGGGCCTAGGGGCTTCTTGCCTGTGTGCAGGGCTTCTACGCACAAGGTGGCACCACATCCCGGCCCAAGGGTGGTGGCAGGAACTCAGGAGGCACTCGGGGACTCAGCAGGGCCCGCCCCTGGGGCAAGGGGTCTGGCAGGCTCCGGGGCAAAAGGACTACGGAAACCGAGAGGGGCCCGTCCGCGCCAAAACCCGAAACGCGCTGCGGCCTCCAGGGACACAGGGGACACAAGTGGCTGTGTGGCTTGCAGTGCCCGACCAGAGGGAGGGAGGTTGTCTGGCTGCTGAGGCGCAGCCGGTGTCAGCCCTTCGGGGAACTGCCCGTGGATGCTTCGGGAATGGGGGCTGCCAACTCAGAACCCCCGTTCCCTGTGGCTGCAGCCAGCCAGGGGGCTCCAGGGTCGGGCGCGCCCGCGGGCCTGGGGGGCTTCTTGCCTGTGTGCAGGGCTTCTACGCACAAGGTGGCACCACATCCCGGCCCAAGGGTGGTGGCAGGAACTCAGGAGGCGCTCGGGGACTCAGCAGGGCCCGCCCCTGGGGCAAGGGGTCTGGCAGGCTCCGGGGCAAATGGACTACGGAAGCCGAGAGGGGCCCGTCCACGCCAAAACCCAAAACGCGCTGCGGCCTCCAGGGACACAGGGGACACAAGTGGCTGTGTGGCTTGCAGTGCCCGACCAGAGGGAGGGAGGTTGTCTGGCTGCTGAGGCGCAGCCGGTGTCAGCCCTTCGGGGAACTGCCCGTGGATGCTTCGGGAATGGGGGCTGCCAACTCAGAACCCCCGTTCCCTGTGGCTGCAGCCAGCCAGGGGGCTCCAGGGTCGGGCGCGCCCGCGGGCCTAGGGGCTTCTTGCCTGTGTGCAGGGCTACTACGCACAAGGTGGCACCACATCCCGGCCCAAGGGTGGTGGCAGGAACTCAGGAGGTGCTCGGGGACTCAGCAGGGCCCGCCCCTGGGGCAAGGGGTCTGGCAGGCTCCGGGGCAAATGGACTACGGAAGCCGAGAGGGGCCCGTCCGCGCCAAAACCCAAAACGCGCTGCGGCCTCCAGGGACACAGGGGACACAAGTGGCTGTGTGGCTTGCAGTGCCCGACCAGAGGGAGGGAGGTTGTCTGGCTGCTGAGGCGCAGCCGGTGTCAGCCCTTCGGGGAACTGCCCGTGGATGCTTCGGGAATGGGGGCTGCCAACTCAGAACCCCCGTTCCCTGTGGCTGCAGCCAGCCAGGGGGCTCCAGGGTCGGGCGCGCCCGCGGGCCTGGGGGGCTTCTTGCCTGTGTGCAGGGCTTCTACGCACAAGGTGGCACCTCATCCCGGCCCAAGGGTGGTGGCAGGAACTCAGGAGGCACTCGGGGACTCAGTAGGGCCCGCCTCAGGGGCCAGGGGTCTGGCAGGCTCCAGGGCAAATGGACTACGGAAGCCGAGAGGGGCCCGTCCGCGCCAAAACCCAAAACGCGCTGCGGCCTCCAGGGACACAGGGGACACAAGTGGCTGTGTGGCTTGCAGTGCCCGACCAGAGGGAGGGAGGTTGTCTGGCTGCTGAGGCGCAGCCGGTGTCAGCCCTTCGGGGAACTGCCCGTGGATGCTTCGGGAATGGGGGCTGCCAACTCAGAACCCCCGTTCCCTGTGGCTGCAGCCAGCCAGGGGGCTCCAGGGTCGGGCGCGCCCGCGGGCCTAGGGGCTTCTTGCCTGTGTGCAGGGCTTCTACGCACAAGGTGGCACCACATCCCGGCCCAAGGGTGGTGGCAGGAACTCAGGAGGCGCTCAGGGACTCAGCAGGGCCCGCCCCTGGGGCAAGGGGTCTGGCAGGCTCCGGGGCAAAAGGACTACGGAAACCGAGAGGGGACCGTCCGCGCCAAAACCCAAAACGCGCTGCGGCCTCCAGGGACACAGGGGACACAAGTGGCTGTGTGGCTTGCAGTGCCCGACCAGAGGGAGGGAGGTTGTCTGGCTGCTGAGGCGCAGCCGGTGTCAGCCCTTCGGGGAACTGCCCGTGGATGCTTCGGGAATGGGGGCTGCCAACTCAGAACCCCCGTTCCCTGTGGCTGCAGCCAGCCAGGGGGCTCCAGGGTCGGGCGCGCCCGCGGGCCTGGGGGGCTTCTTGCCTGTGTGCAGGGCTTCTACGCACAAGGTGGCACCACATCCCGGCCCAAGGGTGGTGGCAGGAACTCAGGAGGCGCTCGGGGACTCAGCAGGGCCCGCCCCTGGGGCAAGGGGTCTGGCAGGCTCCGGGGCAAATGGACTACGGAAGCCGAGAGGGGCCCGTCCGCGCCAAAACCCAAAACGCGCTGCGGCCTCCAGGGACACAGGGGACACAAGTGGCTGTGTGGCTTGCAGTGCCCGACCAGAGGGAGGGAGGTTGTCTGGCTGCTGAGGCGCAGCCGGTGTCAGCCCTTCGGGGAACTGCCCGTGGATGCTTCGGGAATGGGGGCTGCCAACTCAGAACCCCCGTTCCCTGTGGCTGCAGCCAGCCAGGGGGCTCCAGGGTCGGGCGCGCCCGCGGGCCTGGGGGGCTTCTTGCCTGTGTGCAGGGCTTCTACGCACAAGGTGGCACCACATCCCGGCCCAAGGGTGGTGGCAGGAACTCAGGAGGCGCTCGGGGACTCAGCAAGGCCCGCCCCTGGGGCAAGGGGTCTGGCAGGCTCCGGGGCAAATGGACTACGGAAGCCGAGAGGGGCCCGTCCGCGCCAAAACCCAAAACGCGCTGCGGCCTCCAGGGACACAGGGGACACAAGTGGCTGTGTGGCTTGCAGTGCCCGACCAGAGGGAGGGAGGTTGTCTGGCTGCTGAGGCGCAGCCGGTGTCAGCCCTTCGGGGAACTGCCCGTGGATGCTTCGGGAATGGGGGCTGCCAACTCAGAACCCCCGTTCCCTGTGGCTGCAGCCAGCCAGGGGGCTCCAGGGTCGGGCGCGCCCGCGGGCCTGGGGGGCTTCTTGCCTGTGTGCAGGGCTTCTACGCACAAGGTGGCACCACATCCCGGCCCAAGGGTGGTGGCAGGAACTCAGGAGGCGCTCGGGGACTCAGCAGGGCCCGCCCCTGGGGCAAGGGGTCTGGCAGGCTCCGGGGCAAATGGACTACGGAAGCCGAGAGGGGCCCGTCCACGCCAAAACCCAAAACGCGCTGCGGCCTCCAGGGACACAGGGGACACAAGTGGCTGTGTGGCTTGCAGTGCCCGACCAGAGGGAGGGAGGTTGTCTGGCTGCTGAGGCGCAGCCGGTGTCAGCCCTTCGGGGAACTGCCCGTGGATGCTTCGGGAATGGGGGCTGCCAACTCAGAACCCCCGTTCCCTGTGGCTGCAGCCAGCCAGGGGGCTCCAGGGTCGGGCGCGCCCGCGGGCCTAGGGGCTTCTTGCCTGTGTGCAGGGCTACTACGCACAAGGTGGCACCACATCCCGGCCCAAGGGTGGTGGCAGGAACTCAGGAGGTGCTCGGGGACTCAGCAGGGCCCGCCCCTGGGGCAAGGGGTCTGGCAGGCTCCGGGGCAAATGGACTACGGAAGCCGAGAGGGGCCCGTCCGCGCCAAAACCCAAAACGCGCTGCGGCCTCCAGGGACACAGGGGACACAAGTGGCTGTGTGGCTTGCAGTGCCCGACCAGAGGGAGGGAGGTTGTCTGGCTGCTGAGGCGCAGCCGGTGTCAGCCCTTCGGGGAACTGCCCGTGGATGCTTCGGGAATGGGGGCTGCCAACTCAGAACCCCCGTTCCCTGTGGCTGCAGCCAGCCAGGGGGCTCCAGGGTCGGGCGCGCCCGCGGGCCTGGGGGGCTTCTTGCCTGTGTGCAGGGCTTCTACGCACAAGGTGGCACCTCATCCCGGCCCAAGGGTGGTGGCAGGAACTCAGGAGGCACTCGGGGACTCAGTAGGGCCCGCCTCAGGGGCCAGGGGTCTGGCAGGCTCCAGGGCAAATGGACTACGGAAGCCGAGAGGGGCCCGTCCGCGCCAAAACCCAAAACGCGCTGCGGCCTCCAGGGACACAGGGGACACAAGTGGCTGTGTGGCTTGCAGTGCCCGACCAGAGGGAGGGAGGTTGTCTGGCTGCTGAGGCGCAGCCGGTGTCAGCCCTTCGGGGAACTGCCCGTGGATGCTTCGGGAATGGGGGCTGCCAACTCAGAACCCCCGTTCCCTGTGGCTGCAGCCAGCCAGGGGGCTCCAGGGTCGGGCGCGCCCGCGGGCCTAGGGGCTTCTTGCCTGTGTGCAGGGCTTCTACGCACAAGGTGGCACCACATCCCGGCCCAAGGGTGGTGGCAGGAACTCAGGAGGCGCTCAGGGACTCAGCAGGGCCCGCCCCTGGGGCCAGGGGTCTGGCAGGCTCCGGGGCAAAAGGACTACGGAAACCGAGAGGGGCCCGTCCGCGCCAAAACCCAAAACGCGCTGCGGCCTCCAGGGACACAGGGGACACAAGTGGCTGTGTGGCTTGCAGTGCCCGACCAGAGGGAGGGAGGTTGTCTGGCTGCTGAGGCGCAGCCGGTGTCAGCCCTTCGGGGAACTGCCCGTGGATGCTTCGGGAATGGGGGCTGCCAACTCAGAACCCCCGTTCCCTGTGGCTGCAGCCAGCCAGGGGGCTCCAGGGTCGGGCGCGCCCGCGGGCCTGGGGGGCTTCTTGCCTGTGTGCAGGGCTTCTACGCACAAGGTGGCACCACATCCCGGCCCAAGGGTGGTGGCAGGAACTCAGGAGGCGCTCGGGGACTTAGCAGTGCCCGCCCCTGGGGCAAGGGGTCTGGCAGGCTCCGGGGCAAATGGACTACGGAAGCCGAGAGGGGCCCGTCCGCGCCAAAACCCAAAACGCGCTGCGGCCTCCAGGGACACAGGGGACACAAGTGGCTGTGTGGCTTGCAGTGCCCGACCAGAGGGAGGGAGGTTGTCTGGCTGCTGAGGCGCAGCCGGTGTCAGCCCTTCGGGGAACTGCCCGTGGATGCTTCGGGAATGGGGGCTGCCAACTCAGAACCCCCGTTCCCTGTGGCTGCAGCCAGCCAGGGCTCTCCAGGGTCGGGCGCGCCCGCGGGCCTGGGGGGCTTCTTGCCTGTGTGCAGGGCTTCTACGCACAAGGTGGCACCTCATCCCGGCCCAAGGGTGGTGGCAGGAACTCAGGAGGCGCTCGGGGACTCAGCAGGGCCCGCCTCTGGGGCCAGGGGTCTGGCAGGCTCCGGGGCAAATGGACTACGGAAGCCGAGAGGGGCCCGTCCGCGCCAAAACCCAAAACGCGCTGCGGCCTCCAGGGACACAGGGGACACAAGTGGCTGTGTGGCTTGCAGTGCCCGACCAGAGGGAGGGAGGTTGTCTGGCTGCTGAGGCGCAGCCGGTGTCAGCCCTTCGGGGAACTGCCCGTGGATGCTTCGGGAATGGGGGCTGCCAACTCAGAACCCCCGTTCCCTGTGGCTGCAGCCAGCCAGGGGGCTCCAGGGTCGGGCGCGCCCGCGGGCCTAGGGGCTTCTTGCCTGTGTGCAGGGCTTCTACGCACAAGGTGGCACCACATCCCGGCCCAAGGGTGGTGGCAGGAACTCAGGAGGCACTCGGGGACTCAGCAGGGCCCGCCCCTGTGGCCAGGGGTCTGGCAGGCTCCGGGGCAAATGGACTACGGAAGCCGAGAGGGGCCCGTCCGCGCCAAAACCCAAAACGCGCTGCGGCCTCCAGGGACACAGGGGACACAAGTGGCTGTGTGGCTTGCAGTGCCCGACCAGAGGGAGGGAGGTTGTCTGGCTGCTGAGGCGCAGCCGGTGTCAGCCCTTCGGGGAACTGCCCGTGGATGCTTCGGGAATGGGGGCTGCCAACTCAGAACCCCCGTTCCCTGTGGCTGCAGCCAGCCAGGGGGCTCCAGGGTCGGGCGCGCCCGCGGGCCTGGGGGGCTTCTTGCCTGTGTGCAGGGCTTCTACGCACAAGGTGGCACCTCATCCCGGCCCAAGGGTGGTGGCAGGAACTCAGGAGGCGCTCGGGGACTCAGCAGGGCCCGCCTCTGGGGCCAGGGGTCTGGCAGGCTCCGGGGCAAATGGACTACGGAAGCCGAGAGGGGCCCGTCCGCGCCAAAACCCAAAACGCGCTGCGGCCTCCAGGGACAAAGGGGACACAAGTGGCTGTGTGGCTTGCAGTGCCCGACCAGAGGGAGGGAGGTTGTCTGGCTGCTGAGGCGCAGCCGGTGTCAGCCCTTCGGGGAACTGCCCGTGGATGCTTCGGGAATGGGGGCTGCCAACTCAGAACCCCCGTTCCCTGTGGCTGCAGCCAGCCAGGGGGCTCCAGGGTCGGGCACGCCCGCGGGCCTAGGGGCTTCTTGCCTGTGTGCAGGGCTTCTACGCACAAGGTGGCACCACATCCCGGCCCAAGGGTGGTGGCAGGAACTCAGGAGGCACTCGGGGACTCAGCAGGGCCCGCCCCTGGGGCAAGGGGTCTGGCAGGCTCCGGGGCAAATGGACTACGGAAGCCGAGAGGGGCCCGTCCGCGCCAAAACCCAAAACGCGCTGCGGCCTCCAGGGACACAGGGGACACAAGTGGCTGTGTGGCTTGCAGTGCCCGACCAGAGGGAGGGAGGTTGTCTGGCTGCTGAGGCGCAGCCGGTGTCAGCCCTTCGGGGAACTGCCCGTGGATGCTTCGGGAATGGGGGCTGCCAACTCAGAACCCCCGTTCCCTGTGGCTGCAGCCAGCCAGGGGGCTCCAGGGTCGGGCGCGCCCGCGGGCCTGGGGGGCTTCTTGCCTGTGTGCAGGGCTTCTACGCACAAGGTGGCACCACATCCCGGCCCAAGGGTGGTGGCAGGAACTCAGGAGGCGCTCGGGGACTCAGCAGGGCCTGCCCCTGGGGCAAGGGGTCTGGCAGGCTCCGGGGCAAATGGACTACGGAAGCCGAGAGGGGCCCGTCCGCGCCAAAACCCAAAACGCGCTGCGGCCTCCAGGGACACAGGGGACACAAGTGGCTGTGTGGCTTGCAGTGCCCGACCAGAGGGAGGGAGGTTGTCTGGCTGCTGAGGCGCAGCCGGTGTCAGCCCTTCGGGGAACTGCCCGTGGATGCTTCGGGAATGGGGGCTGCCAACTCAGAACCCCCGTTCCCTGTGGCTGCAGCCAGCCAGGGGGCTCCAGGGTCGGGCGCGCCCGCGGGCCTGGGGGGCTTCTTGCCTGTGTGCAGGGCTTCTACGCACAAGGTGGCACCTCATCCCGAACCAAGGGTGGTGGCAGGAACTCAGGAGGCGCTCGGGGACTCAGCAGGGCCCGCCCCTGGGGCATGGGGTCTGGCAGGCTCCAGGGCAAATGGACTACGGAAGCCGAGAGGGGCCCGTCCGCGCCAAAACCCAAAACGCGCTGCGGCCTCCAGGGACACAGGGGACACAAGTGGCTGTGTGGCTTGCAGTGCCCGACCAGAGGGAGGGAGGTTGTCTGGCTGCTGAGGCGCAGCCGGTGTCAGCCCTTCGGGGAACTGCCCGTGGATGCTTCGGGAATGGGGGCTGCCAACTCAGAACCCCCGTTCCCTGTGGCTGCAGCCAGCCAGGGGGCTCCAGGGTCGGGCGCGCCCGCGGGCCTGGGGGGCTTCTTGCCTGTGTGCAGGGCTTCTACGCACAAGGTGGCACCACATCCCGGCCCAAGGGTGGTGGCAGGAACTCAGGAGGCGCTCGGGGACTCAGCAGGGCCCGCCCCTGGGGCAAGGGGTCTGGCAGGCTCCAGGGCAAATGGACTACGGAAGCCGAGAGGGGCCCGTCCGCGCCAAAACCCAAAACGCGCTGCGGCCTCCAGGGACACAGGGGACACAAGTGGCTGTGTGGCTTGCAGTGCCCGACCAGAGGGAGGGAGGTTGTCTGGCTGCTGAGGCGCAGCCGGTGTCAGCCCTTCGGGGAACTGCCCGTGGATGCTTCGGGAATGGGGGCTGCCAACTCAGAACCCCCGTTCCCTGTGGCTGCAGCCAGCCAGGGGGCTCCAGGGTCGGGCGCGCCCGCGGGCCTGGGGGGCTTCTTGCCTGTGTGCAGGGCTTCTACGCACAAGGTGGCACCTCATCCCGGCCCAAGGGTGGTGGCAGGAACTCAGGAGGCGCTCAGGGACTCAGCAGGGCCCGCCCCTGGGGCAAGGGGTCTGGCAGGCTCCGGGGCAAATGGACTACGGAAGCCGAGAGGGGCCCGTCCGCGCCAAAACCCAAAACGCGCTGCGGCCTCCAGGGACACAGGGGACACAAGTGGCTGTGTGGCTTGCAGTGCCCGACCAGAGGGAGGGAGGTTGTCTGGCTGCTGAGGCGCAGCCGGTGTCAGCCCTTCGGGGAACTGCCCGTGGATGCTTCGGGAATGGGGGCTGCCAACTCAGAACCCCCGTTCCCTGTGGCTGCAGCCAGCCAGGGGGCTCCAGGGTCGGGCGCGCCCGCGGGCCTAGGGGCTTCTTGCCTGTGTGCAGGGCTTCTACGCACAAGGTGGCACCACATCCCGGCCCAAGGGTGGTGGCAGGAACTCAGGAGGCACTCGGGGACTCAGCAGGGCCCGCCTCAGGGGCCAGGGGTCTGGCAGGCTCCAGGGCAAATGGACTACGGAAGCCGAGAGGGGCCCGTCCGCGCCAAAACCCAAAACGCGCTGCGGCCTCCAGGGACACAGGGGACACAAGTGGCTGTGTGGCTTGCAGTGCCCGACCAGAGGGAGGGAGGTTGTCTGGCTGCTGAGGCGCAGCCGGTGTCAGCCCTTCGGGGAACTGCCCGTGGATGCTTAGGGAATGGGGGCTGCCAACTCAGAACCCCCGTTCCCTGTGGCTGCAGCCAGCCAGGGGGCTCCAGGGTCGGGCGCGCCCGCGGGCCTAGGGGCTTCTTGCCTGTGTGCAGGGCTTCTACGCACAAGGTGGCACCACATCCCGGCCCAAGGGTGGTGGCAGGAACTCAGGAGGCGCTCAGGGACTCAGCAGGGCCCGCCCCTGGGGCAAGGGGTCTGGCAGGCTCCGGGGCAAAAGGACTACGGAAACCGAGAGGGGCCCGTCCGCGCCAAAACCCAAAACGCGCTGCGGCCTCCAGGGACACAGGGGACACAAGTGGCTGTGTGGCTTGCAGTGCCCGACCAGAGGGAGGGAGGTTGTCTGGCTGCTGAGGCGCAGCCGGTGTCAGCCCTTCGGGGAACTGCCCGTGGATGCTTCGGGAATGGGGGCTGCCAACTCAGAACCCCCGTTCCCTGTGGCTGCAGCCAGCCAGGGGGCTCCAGGGTCGGGCGCGCCCGCGGGCCTGGGGGGCTTCTTGCCTGTGTGCAGGGCTTCTACGCACAAGGTGGCACCTCATCCCGGCCCAAGGGTGGTGGCAGGAACTCAGGAGGCACTCGGGGACTCAGCAGGGCCCGCCTCAGGGGCCAGGGGTCTGGCAGGCTCCAGGGCAAATGGACTACGGAAGCCGAGAGGGGCCCGTCCGCGCCAAAACCCAAAACGCGCTGCGGCCTCCAGGGACACAGGGGACACAAGTGGCTGTGTGGCTTGCAGTGCCCGACCAGAGGGAGGGAGGTTGTCTGGCTGCTGAGGCGCAGCCGGTGTCAGCCCTTCGGGGAACTGCCCGTGGATGCTTCGGGAATGGGGGCTGCCAACTCAGAACCCCCGTTCCCTGTGGCTGCAGCCAGCCAGGGGGCTCCAGGGTCGGGCGCGCCCGCGGGCCTAGGGGCTTCTTGCCTGTGTGCAGGGCTTCTACGCACAAGGTGGCACCACATCCCGGCCCAAGGGTGGTGGCAGGAACTCAGGAGGCGCTCAGGGACTCAGCAGGGCCCGCCCCTGGGGCAAGGGGTCTGGCAGGCTCCGGGGCAAATGGACTACGGAAGCCGAGAGGGGCCCGTCCGCGCCAAAACCCAAAACGCGCTGCGGCCTCCAGGGACACAGGGGACACAAGTGGCTGTGTGGCTTGCAGTGCCCGACCAGAGGGAGGGAGGTTGTCTGGCTGCTGAGGCGCAGCCGGTGTCAGCCCTTCGGGGAACTGCCCATGGATGCTTCGGGAATGGGGGCTGCCAACTCAGAACCCCCGTTCCCTGTGGCTGCAGCCAGCCAGGGGGCTCCAGGGTCGGGCGCGCCCGCGGGCCTGGGGGGCTTCTTGCCTGTGTGCAGGGCTTCTACGCACAAGGTGGCACCACATCCCGGCCCAAGGGTGGTGGCAGGAACTCAGGAGGCGCTCGGGGACTCAGCAGGGCCCGCCCCTGGGGCAAGGGGTCTGGCAGGCTCCGGGGCAAATGGACTACGGAAGCCGAGAGGGGCCCGTCCGCGCCAAAACCCAAAACGCGCTGCGGCCTCCAGGGACACAGGGGACACAAGTGGCTGTGTGGCTTGCAGTGCCCGACCAGAGGGAGGGAGGTTGTCTGGCTGCTGAGGCGCAGCCGGTGTCAGCCCTTCGGGGAACTGCCCGTGGATGCTTCGGGAATGGGGGCTGCCAACTCAGAACCCCCGTTCCCTGTGGCTGCAGCCAGCCAGGGGGCTCCAGGGTCGGGCGCGCCCGCGGGCCTGGGGGGCTTCTTGCCTGTGTGCAGGGCTTCTACGCACAAGGTGGCACCACATCCCGGCCCAAGGGTGGTGGCAGGAACTCAGGAGGCGCTCGGGGACTCAGCAGGGCCCGCCCCTGGGGCAAGGGGTCTGGCAGGCTCCGGGGCAAATGGACTACGGAAGCCGAGAGGGGCCCGTCCGCGCCAAAACCCAAAACGCGCTGCGGCCTCCAGGGACACAGGGGACACAAGTGGCTGTGTGGCTTGCAGTGCCCGACCAGAGGGAGGGAGGTTGTCTGGCTGCTGAGGCGCAGCCGGTGTCAGCCCTTCGGGGAACTGCCCGTGGATGCTTCGGGAATGGGGGCTGCCAACTCAGAACCCCCGTTCCCTGTGGCTGCAGCCAGCCAGGGGGCTCCAGGGTCGGGCGCGCCCGCGGGCCTAGGGGCTTCTTGCCTGTGTGCAGGGCTTCTACGCACAAGGTGGCACCACATCCCGGCCCAAGGGTGGTGGCAGGAACTCAGGAGGCGCTCGGGGACTCAGCAGGGCCCGCCCCTGGGGCAAGGGGTCTGGCAGGCTCCGGGGCAAATGGACTACGGAAGCCGAGAGGGGCCCGTCCGCGCCAAAACCCAAAACGCGCTGCGGCCTCCAGGGACACAGGGGACACAAGTGGCTGTGTGGCTTGCAGTGCCCGACCAGAGGGAGGGAGGTTGTCTGGCTGCTGAGGCGCAGCCGGTGTCAGCCCTTCGGGGAACTGCCCGTGGATGCTTCGGGAATGGGGGCTGCCAACTCAGAACCCCCGTTCCCTGTGGCTGCAGCCAGCCAGGGGGCTCCAGGGTCGGGCGCGCCCGCGGGCCTGGGGGGCTTCTTGCCTGTGTGCAGGGCTTCTACGCACAAGGTGGCACCACATCCCGGCCCAAGGGTGGTGGCAGGAACTCAGGAGGCACTCAGGGACTCAGCAGGGCCTGCCCCTGGGGCAAGGGGTCTGGCAGGCTCCGGGGCAAATGGACTACGGAAGCCGAGAGGGGCCCGTCCGCGCCAAAACCCAAAACGCGCTGCGGCCTCCAGGGACACAGGGGACACAAGTGGCTGTGTGGCTTGCAGTGCCCGACCAGAGGGAGGGAGGTTGTCTGGCTGCTGAGGCGCAGCCGGTGTCAGCCCTTCGGGGAACTGCCCGTGGATGCTTCGGGAATGGGGGCTGCCAACTCAGAACCCCCGTTCCCTGTGGCTGCAGCCAGCCAGGGGGCTCCAGGGTCGGGCGCGCCCGCGGGCCTGGGGGGCTTCTTGCCTGTGTGCAGGGCTTCTACGCACAAGGTGGCACCTCGTCCCGGCCCAAGGGTGGTGGCAGGAACTCAGGAGGCGCTCGGGGACTCAGCAGGGCCCGCCCCTGGGGCAAGGGGTCTGGCAGGCTCCGGGGCAAATGGACTACGGAAGCCGAGAGGGGCCCGTCCACGCCAAAACCCAAAACGCGCTGCGGCCTCCAGGGACACAGGGGACACAAGTGGCTGTGTGGCTTGCAGTGCCCGACCAGAGGGAGGGAGGTTGTCTGGCTGCTGAGGCGCAGCCGGTGTCAGCCCTTCGGGGAACTGCCCGTGGATGCTTCGGGAATGGGGGCTGCCAACTCAGAACCCCCGTTCCCTGTGGCTGCAGCCAGCCAGGGGGCTCCAGGGTCGGGCGCGCCCGCGGGCCTGGGGGGCTTCTTGCCTGTGTGCAGGGCTTCTACGCACAAGGTGGCACCTCATCCCGGCCCAAGGGTGGTGGCAGGAACTCAGGAGGCACTCGGGGACTCAGCAGGGCCCGCCTCAGGGGCCAGGGGTCTGGCAGGCTCCAGGGCAAATGGACTACGGAAGCCGAGAGGGGCCCGTCCGCGCCAAAACCCAAAACGCGCTGCGGCCTCCAGGGACACAGGGGACACAAGTGGCTGTGTGGCTTGCAGTGCCCGACCAGAGGGAGGGAGGTTGTCTGGCTGCTGAGGCGCAGCCGGTGTCAGCCCTTCGGGGAACTGCCCGTGGATGCTTCGGGAATGGGGGCTGCCAACTCAGAACCCCCGTTCCCTGTGGCTGCAGCCAGCCAGGGGGCTCCAGGGTCGGGCGCGCCCGCGGGCCTAGGGGCTTCTTGCCTGTGTGCAGGGCTTCTACGCACAAGGTGGCACCACATCCCGGCCCAAGGGTGGTGGCAGGAACTCAGGAGGCGCTCAGGGACTCAGCAGGGCCCGCCCCTGGGGCAAGGGGTCTGGCAGGCTCCGGGGCAAATGGACTACGGAAGCCGAGAGGGGCCCGTCCGCGCCAAAACCCAAAACGCGCTGCGGCCTCCAGGGACACAGGGGACACAAGTGGCTGTGTGGCTTGCAGTGCCCGACCAGAGGGAGGGAGGTTGTCTGGCTGCTGAGGCGCAGCCGGTGTCAGCCCTTCGGGGAACTGCCCATGGATGCTTCGGGAATGGGGGCTGCCAACTCAGAACCCCCGTTCCCTGTGGCTGCAGCCAGCCAGGGGGCTCCAGGGTCGGGCGCGCCCGCGGGCCTGGGGGGCTTCTTGCCTGTGTGCAGGGCTTCTACGCACAAGGTGGCACCACATCCCGGCCCAAGGGTGGTGGCAGGAACTCAGGAGGCGCTCGGGGACTCAGCAGGGCCCGCCCCTGGGGCAAGGGGTCTGGCAGGCTCCGGGGCAAATGGACTACGGAAGCCGAGAGGGGCCCGTCCGCGCCAAAACCCAAAACGCGCTGCGGCCTCCAGGGACACAGGGGACACAAGTGGCTGTGTGGCTTGCAGTGCCCGACCAGAGGGAGGGAGGTTGTCTGGCTGCTGAGGCGCAGCCGGTGTCAGCCCTTCGGGGAACTGCCCGTGGATGCTTCGGGAATGGGGGCTGCCAACTCAGAACCCCCGTTCCCTGTGGCTGCAGCCAGCCAGGGGGCTCCAGGGTCGGGCGCGCCCGCGGGCCTGGGGGGCTTCTTGCCTGTGTGCAGGGCTTCTACGCACAAGGTGGCACCACATCCCGGCCCAAGGGTGGTGGCAGGAACTCAGGAGGCGCTCGGGGACTCAGCAGGGCCCGCCCCTGGGGCAAGGGGTCTGGCAGGCTCCGGGGCAAATGGACTACGGAAGCCGAGAGGGGCCCGTCCGCGCCAAAACCCAAAACGCGCTGCGGCCTCCAGGGACACAGGGGACACAAGTGGCTGTGTGGCTTGCAGTGCCCGACCAGAGGGAGGGAGGTTGTCTGGCTGCTGAGGCGCAGCCGGTGTCAGCCCTTCGGGGAACTGCCCGTGGATGCTTCGGGAATGGGGGCTGCCAACTCAGAACCCCCGTTCCCTGTGGCTGCAGCCAGCCAGGGGGCTCCAGGGTCGGGCGCGCCCGCGGGCCTAGGGGCTTCTTGCCTGTGTGCAGGGCTTCTACGCACAAGGTGGCACCACATCCCGGCCCAAGGGTGGTGGCAGGAACTCAGGAGGCGCTCGGGGACTCAGCAGGGCCCGCCCCTGGGGCAAGGGGTCTGGCAGGCTCCGGGGCAAATGGACTACGGAAGCCGAGAGGGGCCCGTCCGCGCCAAAACCCAAAACGCGCTGCGGCCTCCAGGGACACAGGGGACACAAGTGGCTGTGTGGCTTGCAGTGCCCGACCAGAGGGAGGGAGGTTGTCTGGCTGCTGAGGCGCAGCCGGTGTCAGCCCTTCGGGGAACTGCCCGTGGATGCTTCGGGAATGGGGGCTGCCAACTCAGAACCCCCGTTCCCTGTGGCTGCAGCCAGCCAGGGGGCTCCAGGGTCGGGCGCGCCCGCGGGCCTGGGGGCTTCTTGCCTGTGTGCAGGGCTTCTACGCACAAGGTGGCACCACATCCCGGCCCAAGGGTGGTGGCAGGAACTCAGGAGGCACTCAGGGACTCAGCAGGGCCTGCCCCTGGGGCAAGGGGTCTGGCAGGCTCCGGGGCAAATGGACTACGGAAGCCGAGAGGGGCCCGTCCGCGCCAAAACCCAAAACGCGCTGCGGCCTCCAGGGACACAGGGGACACAAGTGGCTGTGTGGCTTGCAGTGCCCGACCAGAGGGAGGGAGGTTGTCTGGCTGCTGAGGCGCAGCCGGTGTCAGCCCTTCGGGGAACTGCCCGTGGATGCTTCGGGAATGGGGGCTGCCAACTCAGAACCCCCGTTCCCTGTGGCTGCAGCCAGCCAGGGGGCTCCAGGGTCGGGCGCGCCCGCGGGCCTGGGGGGCTTCTTGCCTGTGTGCAGGGCTTCTACGCACAAGGTGGCACCTCGTCCCGGCCCAAGGGTGGTGGCAGGAACTCAGGAGGCGCTCGGGGACTCAGCAGGGCCCGCCCCTGGGGCAAGGGGTCTGGCAGGCTCCGGGGCAAATGGACTACGGAAGCCGAGAGGGGCCCGTCCACGCCAAAACCCAAAACGCGCTGCGGCCTCCAGGGACACAGGGGACACAAGTGGCTGTGTGGCTTGCAGTGCCCGACCAGAGGGAGGGAGGTTGTCTGGCTGCTGAGGCGCAGCCGGTGTCAGCCCTTCGGGGAACTGCCCGTGGATGCTTCGGGAATGGGGGCTGCCAACTCAGAACCCCCGTTCCCTGTGGCTGCAGCCAGCCAGGGGGCTCCAGGGTCGGGCGCGCCCGCGGGCCTAGGGGCTTCTTGCCTGTGTGCAGGGCTTCTACGCACAAGGTGGCACCACATCCCGGCCCAAGGGTGGTGGCAGGAACTCAGGAGGCGCTCGGGGACTCAGCAGGGCCCGCCCCTGGGGCAAGGGGTCTGGCAGGCTCCGGGGCAAAAGGACTACAGAAACCGAGAGGGGCCCGTCCGCGCCAAAACCCAAAACGCGCTGCGGCCTCCAGGGACACAGGGGACACAAGTGGCTGTGTGGCTTGCAGTGCCCGACCAGAGGGAGGGAGGTTGTCTGGCTGCTGAGGCGCAGCCGGTGTCAGCCCTTCGGGGAACTGCCCGTGGATGCTTCGGGAATGGGGGCTGCCAACTCAGAACCCCCGTTCCCTGTGGCTGCAGCCAGCCAGGGGGCTCCAGGGTCGGGCGCGCCCGCGGGCCTGGGGGGCTTCTTGCCTGTGTGCAGGGCTTCTACGCACAAGGTGGCACCACATCCCGGCCCAAGGGTGGTGGCAGGAACTCAGGAGGCGCTCGGGGACTCAGCAGGGCCTGCCCCTGGGCAAGGGGTCTGGCAGGCTCCGGGGCAAATGGACTACGGAAGCCGAGAGGGGCCCGTCCGCGCCAAAACCCAAAACGCGCTGCGGCCTCCAGGGACACAGGGGACACAAGTGGCTGTGTGGCTTGCAGTGCCCGACCAGAGGGAGGGAGGTTGTCTGGCTGCTGAGGCGCAGCCGGTGTCAGCCCTTCGGGGAACTGCCCGTGGATGCTTCGGGAATGGGGGCTGCCAACTCAGAACCCCGTTCCCTGTGGCTGCAGCCAGCCAGGGGGCTCCAGGGTCGGGCGCGCCCGCGGGCCTGGGGGGCTTCTTGCCTGTGTGCAGGGCTTCTACGCACAAGGTGGCACCTCATCCCGAACCAAGGGTGGTGGCAGGAACTCAGGAGGCGCTCGGGGACTCAGCAGGGCCCGCCCCTGGGGCATGGGGTCTGGCAGGCTCCAGGGCAAATGGACTACGGAAGCCGAGAGGGGCCCGTCCGCGCCAAAACCCAAAACGCGCTGCGGCCTCCAGGGACACAGGGGACACAAGTGGCTGTGTGGCTTGCAGTGCCCGACCAGAGGGAGGGAGGTTGTCTGGCTGCTGAGGCGCAGCCGGTGTCAGCCCTTCGGGGAACTGCCCGTGGATGCTTCGGGAATGGGGGCTGCCAACTCAGAACCCCCGTTCCCTGTGGCTGCAGCCAGCCAGGGGGCTCCAGGGTCGGGCGCGCCCGCGGGCCTGGGGGGCTTCTTGCCTGTGTGCAGGGCTTCTACGCACAAGGTGGCACCACATCCCGGCCCAAGGGTGGTGGCAGGAACTCAGGAGGCGCTCGGGGACTCAGCAGGGCCCGCCCCTGGGGCAAGGGGTCTGGCAGGCTCCAGGGCAAATGGACTACGGAAGCCGAGAGGGGCCCGTCCGCGCCAAAACCCAAAACGCGCTGCGGCCTCCAGGGACACAGGGGACACAAGTGGCTGTGTGGCTTGCAGTGCCCGACCAGAGGGAGGGAGGTTGTCTGGCTGCTGAGGCGCAGCCGGTGTCAGCCCTTCGGGAACTGCCCGTGGATGCTTCGGGAATGGGGGCTGCCAACTCAGAACCCCCGTTCCCTGTGGCTGCAGCCAGCCAGGGGGCTCCAGGGTCGGGCGCGCCCGCGGGCCTGGGGGGCTTCTTGCCTGTGTGCAGGGCTTCTACGCACAAGGTGGCACCTCATCCCGGCTCAAGGGTGGTGCAGGAACTCAGGAGGCGCTCAGGGACTCAGCAGGGCCCGCCCCTGGGGCAAGGGGTCTGGCAGGCTCCGGGGCAAATGGACTACGGAAGCCGAGAGCGGCCCGTCCGCGCCAAAACCCAAAACGCGCTGCGGCCTCCAGGGACACAGGGGACACAAGTGGCTGTGTGGCTTGCAGTGCCCGACCAGAGGGAGGGAGGTTGTCTGGCTGCTGAGGCGCAGCCGGTGTCAGCCCTTCGGGGAACTGCCCGTGGATGCTTCGGGAATGGGGCTGCCAACTCAGAACCCCCGTTCCCTGTGGCTGCAGCCAGCCAGGGGGCTCCAGGGTCGGGCGCGCCCGCGGGCCTAGGGGCTTCTTGCCTGTGTGCAGGGCTTCTACGCACAAGGTGGCACCACATCCCGGCCCAAGGGTGGTGGCAGGAACTCAGGAGGCACTCGGGGACTCAGCAGGGCCCGCCTCAGGGGCCAGGGGTCTGGCAGGCTCCAGGGCAAATGGACTACGGAAGCCGAGAGGGGCCCGTCCGCGCCAAAACCCAAAACGCGCTGCGGCCTTCCAGGGACACAGGGGACACAAGTGGCTGTGTGGCTTGCAGTGCCCGACCAGAGGGAGGGAGGTTGTCTGGCTGCTCTGCTGAGGCGCAGCCGGTGTCAGCCCTTCGGGGAACTGCCCGTGGATGCTTCGGGAATGGGGGCTGCCAACTCAGAACCCCCGTTCCCTGTGGCTGCAGCCAGCCAGGGGGCTCCAGGGTCGGGCGCGCCCGCGGGCCTAGGGGCTTCTTGCCTGTGTGCAGGGCTTCTACGCACAAGGTGGCACCACATCCCGGCCCAAGGGTGGTGGCAGGAACTCAGGAGGCACTCAGGGACTCAGCAGGGCCCGCCCCTGGGGCAAGGGGTCTGGCAGGCTCCGGGGCAAATGGACTACGGAAGCCGAGAGGGGGCCCGTCCGCGCCAAAACCCAAAACGCGCTGCGGCCTCCAGGGACACAGGGGACACAAGTGGCTGTGTGGCTTGCAGTGCCCGACCAGAGGGAGGGAGGTTGTCTGGCTGCTGAGGCGCAGCCGGTGTCAGCCCTTCGGGGAACTGCCCGTGGATGCTTCGGGAATGGGGGCTGCCAACTCAGAACCCCCGTTCCCTGTGGCTGCAGCCAGCCAGGGGGCTCCAGGGTCGGGCGCGCCCGCGGGCCTAGGGGCTTCTTGCCTGTGTGCAGGGCTTCTACGCACAAGGTGGCACCACATCCCGGCCCAAGGGTGGTGGCAGGAACTCAGGAGGCGCTCGGGGACTCAGCAGGGCCCGCCCCTGGGGCCAGGGGTCTGGCAGGCTCCGGGGCAAATGGACTACGGAAGCCGAGAGGGGCCCGTCCGTGCCAAAACCCAAAACGCGCTGCGGCCTCCAGGGACACAGGGGACACAAGTGGCTGTGTGGCTTGCAGTGCCCGACCAGAGGGAGGGAGGTTGTCTGGCTGCTGAGGCGCAGCCGGTGTCAGCCCTTCGGGGAACTGCCCGTGGATGCTTCGGGAATGGGGGCTGCCAACTCAGAACCCCCGTTCCCTGTGGCTGCAGCCAGCCAGGGGGCTCCAGGGTCGGGCGCGCCCGCGGGCCTGGGGGGCTTCTTGCCTGTGTGCAGGGCTTCTACGCACAAGGTGGCACCACATCCCGGCCCAAGGGTGGTGGCAGGAACTCAGGAGGCACTCAGGGACTCAGCAGGGCCCGCCCCTGGGGCAAGGGGTCTGGCAGGCTCCGGGGCAAATGGACTACGGAAGCCGAGAGGGGCCCGTCCGCGCCAAAACCCAAAACGCGCTGCGGCCTCCAGGGACACAGGGTTCACAAGTGGCTGTGTGGCTTGCAGTGCCCGACCAGAGGGAGGGAGGTTGTCTGGCTGCTGAGGCGCAGCCGGTGTCAGCCCTTCAGGGAACTGCCCGTGGATGCTTCGGGAATGGGGGCTGCCAACTCAGAACCCCCGTTCCCTGTGGCTGCAGCCAGCCAGGGGGCTCCAGGGTCGGGCGCGCCCGCGGGCCTGGGGGGCTTCTTGCCTGTGTGCAGGGCTTCTACGCACAAGGTGGCACCACATCCCGGCCCAAGGGTGGTGGCAGGAACTCAGGAGGCACTCAGGGACTCAGCAGGGCCCGCCCCTGGGGCAAGGGGTCTGGCAGGCTCCGGGGCAAATGGACTACGGAAGCCGAGAGGGGCCCGTCCGCGCCAAAACCCAAAACGCGCTGTGGCCTCCAGGGACACAGGGGACACAAGTGGCTGTGTGGCTTGCAGTGCCCGACCAGAGGGAGGGAGGTTGTCTGGCTGCTGAGGCGCAGCCGGTGTCAGCCCTTCGGGGAACTGCCCGTGGATGCTTCGGGAATGGGGGCTGCCAACTCAGAACCCCCGTTCCCTGTGGCTGCAGCCAGCCAGGGGGCTCCAGGGTCGGGCGCGCCCGCGGGCCTGGGGGGCTTCTTGCCTGTGTGCAGGGCTTCTACGCACAAGGTGGCACCTCATCCCGGCCCAAGGGTGGTGGCAGGAACTCAGGAGGCGCTCGGGGACTCAGCAGGGCCCGCCTCAGGGGCCAGGGGTCTGGCAGGCTCCAGGGCAAATGGACTACGGAAGCCGAGAGGGGCCCGTCCGCGCCAAAACCCAAAACGCGCTGCGGCCTCCAGGGACACAGGGGACACAAGTGGCTGTGTGGCTTGCAGTGCCCGACCAGAGGGAGGGAGGTTGTCTGGCTGCTGAGGCGCAGCCGGTGTCAGCCCTTCGGGGAACTGCCCGTGGATGCTTCGGGAATGGGGGCTGCCAACTCAGAACCCCCGTTCCCTGTGGCTGCAGCCAGCCAGGGGGCTCCAGGGTCGGGCGCGCCCGCGGGCCTAGGGGCTTCTTGCCTGTGTGCAGGGCTTCTACGCACAAGGTGGCACCACATCCCGGCCCAAGGGTGGTGGCAGGAACTCAGGAGGCGCTCGGGGACTCAGCAGGGCCCGCCCCTGGGGCAAGGGGTCTGGCAGGCTCCGGGGCAAATGGACTACGGAAGCCGAGAGGGGCCCGTCCGCGCCAAAACCCAAAACGCGCTGCGGCCTCCAGGGACACAGGGGACACAAGTGGCTGTGTGGCTTGCAGTGCCCGACCAGAGGGAGGGAGGTTGTCTGGCTGCTGAGGCGCAGCCGGTGTCAGCCCTTCGGGGAACTGCCCGTGGATGCTTCGGGAATGGGGGCTGCCAACTCAGAACCCCCGTTCCCTGTGGCTGCAGCCAGCCAGGGGGCTCCAGGGTCGGGCGCACCCGCGGGCCTGGGGGGCTTCTTGCCTGTGTGCAGGGCTTCTACGCACAAGGTGGCACCACATCCCGGCCCAAGGGTGGTGGCAGGAACTCAGGAGGCGCTCGGGGACTCAGCAGGGCCCGCCCCTGGGGCAAGGGGTCTGGCAGGCTCCGGGGCAAATGGACTACGGAAGCCGAGAGGGGCCCGTCCGCGCCAAAACCCAAAACGCGCTGCGGCCTCCAGGGACACAGGGGACACAAGTGGCTGTGTGGCTTGCAGTGCCCGACCAGAGAGAGGGAGGTTGTCTGGCTGCTGAGGCGCAGCCGGTGTCAGCCCTTCGGGGAACTGCCCGTGGATGCTTCGGGAATGGGGGCTGCCAACTCAGAACCCCCGTTCCCTGTGGCTGCAGCCAGCCAGGGGGCTCCAGGGTCGGGCGCGCCCGCGGGCCTGGGGGGCTTCTTGCCTGTGTGCAGGGCTTCTACGCACAAGGTGGCACCTCATCCCGGCCCAAGGGTGGTGGCAGGAACTCAGGAGGCGCTCGGGGACTCAGCAGGGCCCGCCTCAGGGGCCAGGGGTCTGGCAGGCTCCAGGGCAAATGGACTACGGAAGCCGAGAGGGGCCCGTCCGCGCCAAAACCCAAAACGCGCTGCGGCCTCCAGGGACACAGGGGACACAAGTGGCTGTGTGGCTTGCAGTGCCCGACCAGAGGGAGGGAGGTTGTCTGGCTGCTGAGGCGCAGCCGGTGTCAGCCCTTCGGGGAACTGCCCGTGGATGCTTCGGGAATGGGGGCTGCCAACTCAGAACCCCCGTTCCCTGTGGCTGCAGCCAGCCAGGGGGCTCCAGGGTCGGGCGCGCCCGCGGGCCTAGGGGCTTCTTGCCTGTGTGCAGGGCTTCTACGCACAAGGTGGCACCACATCCCGGCCCAAGGGTGGTGGCAGGAACTCAGGAGGCGCTCGGGGACTCAGCAGGGCCCGCCCCTGGGGCAAGGGGTCTGGCAGGCTCCGGGGCAAATGGACTACGGAAGCCGAGAGGGGCCCGTCCGCGCCAAAACCCAAAACGCGCTGCGGCCTCCAGGGACACAGGGGACACAAGTGGCTGTGTGGCTTGCAGTGCCCGACCAGAGGGAGGGAGGTTGTCTGGCTGCTGAGGCGCAGCCGGTGTCAGCCCTTCGGGGAACTGCCCGTGGATGCTTCGGGAATGGGGGCTGCCAACTCAGAACCCCCGTTCCCTGTGGCTGCAGCCAGCCAGGGGGCTCCAGGGTCGGGCGCGCCCGCGGGCCTGGGGGGCTTCTTGCCTGTGTGCAGGGCTTCTACGCACAAGGTGGCACCACATCCCGGCCCAAGGGTGGTGGCAGGAACTCAGGAGGCGCTCGGGGACTCAGCAGGGCCCGCCCCTGGGGCAAGGGGTCTGGCAGGCTCCGGGGCAAATGGACTACGGAAGCCGAGAGGGGCCCGTCCGCGCCAAAACCCAAAACGCGCTGCGGCCTCCAGGGACACAGGGGACACAAGTGGCTGTGTGGCTTGCAGTGCCCGACCAGAGAGAGGGAGGTTGTCTGGCTGCTGAGGCGCAGCCGGTGTCAGCCCTTCGGGGAACTGCCCGTGGATGCTTCGGGAATGGGGGCTGCCAACTCAGAACCCCCGTTCCCTGTGGCTGCAGCCAGCCAGGGGGCTCCAGGGTCGGGCACGCCAGCGGGCCTGGGGGGCTTCTTGCCTGTGTGCAGGGCTTCTACGCACAAGGTGGCACCACATCCCGGCCCAAGGGTGGTGGCAGGAACTCAGGAGGCACTCAGGGACTCAGCAGGGCCCGCCCCTGGGGCAAGGGGTCTGGCAGGCTCCGGGGCAAATGGACTACGGAAGCCGAGAGGGGTCCGTCCGCGCCAAAACCCAAAACGCGCTGTGGCCTCCAGGGACACAGGGGACACAAGTGGCTGTGTGGCTTGCAGTGCCCGACCAGAGGGAGGGAGGTTGTCTGGCTGCTGAGGCGCAGCCGGTGTCAGCCCTTCGGGGAACTGCCCGTGGATGCTTCGGGAATGGGGGCTGCCAACTCAGAACCCCCGTTCCCTGTGGCTGCAGCCAGCCAGGGGGCTCCAGGGTCGGGCGCGCCCGCGGGCCTGGGGGGCTTCTTTCCTGTGTGCAGGGCTTCTACGCACAAGGTGGCACCACATCCCGGCCCAAGGGTGGTGGCAGGAACTCAGGAGGCACTCAGGGACTCAGCAGGGCCCGCCCCTGGGGCAAGGGGTCTGGCAGGCTCCGGGGCAAATGGACTACGGAAGCCGAGAGGGGCCCGTCCGCGCCAAAACCCAAAACGCGCTGCGGCCTCCAGGGACACAGGGGACACAAGTGGCTGTGTGGCTTGCAGTGCCCGACCAGAGGGAGGGAGGTTGTCTGGCTGCTGAGGCGCAGCCGGTGTCAGCCCTTCGGGGAACTGCCCGTGGATGTTTCGGGAATGGGGGCTGCCAACTCAGTACCCCCGTTCCCTGTGGCTGCAGCCAGCCAGGGGGCTCCAGGGTCGGGCGCGCCCGCGGGCCTGGGGGGCTTCTTGCCTGTGTGCAGGGCTTCTACGCACAAGGTGGCACCTCATCCCGGCCCAAGGGTGGTGGCAGGAACTCAGGAGGCGCTCGGGGACTCAGCAGGGCCCGCCCCTGGGGCAAGGGGTCTGGCAGGCTCCGGGGCAAATGGACTACGGAAGCCGAGAGGGGCCCGTCCGCGCCAAAACCCAAAACGCGCTGCGGCCTCCAGGGACACAGGGGACACAAGTGGCTGTGTGGCTTGCAGTGCCCGACCAGAGGGAGGGAGGTTGTCTGGCTGCTGAGGCGCAGCCGGTGTCAGCCCTTCGGGGAACTGCCCGTGGATGCTTCGGGAATGGGGGCTGCCAACTCAGAACCCCCGTTCCCTGTGGCTGCAGCCAGCCAGGGGGCTCCAGGGTCGGGCGCGCCCGCGGGCCTGGGGGGCTTCTTGCCTGTGTGCAGGGCTTCTACGCACAAGGTGGCACCACATCCCGGCCCAAGGGTGGTGGCAGGAACTCAGGAGGCACTCAGGGACTCAGCAGGGCCCGCCCCTGGGGCAAGGGGTCTGGCAGGCTCCGGGGCAAATGGACTACGGAAGCCGAGAGGGGCCCGTCCGCGCCAAAACCCAAAACGCGCTGCGGCCTCCAGGGACACAGGGGACACAAGTGGCTGTGTGGCTTGCAGTGCCCGACCAGAGGGAGGGAGGTTGTCTGGCTGCTGAGGCGCAGCCGGTGTCAGCCCTTCGGGGAACTGCCCGTGGATGCTTCGGGAATGGGGGCTGCCAACTCAGAAGCCCCGTTCCCTCTGGCTGCAGCCAGCCAGGGGGCTCCAGGGTCGGGCGCGCCCGCGGGCCTGGGGGGCTTCTTGCCTGTGTGCAGGGCTTCTACGCACAAGGTGGCACCACATCCCGGCCCAAGGGTGGTGGCAGGAACTCAGGAGGCACTCAGGGACTCAGCAGGGCCCGCCCCTGGGGCAAGGGGTCTGGCAGGCTCCGGGGCAAATGGACTACGGAAGCCGAGAGGGGCCCGTCCGCGCCAAAACCCAAAACGCGCTGCGGCCTCCAGGGACACAGGGGACACAAGTGGCTGTGTGGCTTGCAGTGCCCGACCAGAGGGAGGGAGGTTGTCTGGCTGCTGAGGCGCAGCCGGTGTCAGCCCTTCGGGGAACTGCCCGTGGATGCTTCGGGAATGGGGGCTGCCAACTCAGAACCCCCGTTCCCTGTGGCTGCAGCCAGCCAGGGGGCTCCAGGGTCGGGCGCGCCCGCGGGCCTGGGGGGCTTCTTGCCTGTGTGCAGGTCTTCTACGCACAAGGTGGCACCACATCCCGGCCCAAGGGTGGTGGCAGGAACTCAGGAGGCACTCAGGGAGTCAGCAGGGCCCGCCCCTGGGGCAAGGGGTCTGGCAGGCTCCGGGGCAAATGGACTACGGAAGCCGAGAGGGGCCCATCCGCGCCAAAACCCAAAACGCGCTGCGGCCTCCAGGGACACAGGGGACACAAGTGGCTGTGTGGCTTGCAGTGCCCGACCAGAGGGAGGGAGGTTGTCTGGCTGCTGAGGCGCAGCCGGTGTCAGCCCTTCGGGGAACTGCCCGTGGATGCTTCGGGAATGGGGGCTGCCAACTCAGTACCCCCGTTCCCTGTGGCTGCAGCCAGCCAGGGGGCTCCAGGGTCGGGCGCGCCCGCGGGCCTGGGGGGCTTCTTGCCTGTGTGCAGGGCTTCTAAGCACAAGGTTGCACCTCATCCCGGCCCAAGTGTGGTGGCAGGAACCCAGGAGGCGCTCGGGGACTCAGCAGGGCCCGCCCCTGGGGCAAGGGGTCTGGCAGGCTCCGGGGCAAATGGACTACGGAAGCCGAGAGGGGCCCGTCCGCGCCAAAACCCAAAACGCGCTGCGGCCTCCAGGGACACAGGGGACACAAGTGGCTGTGTGGCTTGCAGTGCCCGACCAGAGGGAGGGAGGTTGTCTGGCTGCTGAGGCGCAGCCGGTGTCAGCCCTTCGGGGAACTGCCCGTGGATGCTTCGGGAATGGGGGCTGCCAACTCAGAACCCCCGTTCCCTGTGGCTGCAGCCAGCCAGGGGGCTCCAGGGTCGGGCGCGCCCGCGGGCCTGGGGGGCTTCTTGCCTGTGTGCAGGGCTTCTACGCACAAGGTGGCACCTCATCCCGGCCCAAGGGTGGTGGCAGGAACTCAGGAGGCGCTCGGGGACTCAGCAGGGCCCGCCTCAGGGGCCAGGGGTCTGGCAGGCTCCAGGGCAAATGGACTACGGAAGCCGAGAGGGGCCCGTCCGCGCCAAAACCCAAAACGCGCTGCGGCCTCCAGGGACACAGGGGACACAAGTGGCTGTGTGGCTTGCAGTGCCCGACCAGAGGGAGGGAGGTTGTCTGGCTGCTGAGGCGCAGCCGGTGTCAGCCCTTCGGGGAACTGCCCGTGGATGCTTCGGGAATGGGGGCTGCCAACTCAGAACCCCCGTTCCCTGTGGCTGCAGCCAGCCAGGGGGCTCCAGGGTCGGGCGCGCCCGCAGGCCTAGGGGCTTCTTTCCTGTGTGCAGGGCTTCTACGCACAAGGTGGCACCACATCACGGCCCAAGGGTGGTGGCAGGAACTCAGGAGGCGCTCGGGGACTCAGCAGGTCCCGCCCCTGGGGCAAGGGGTCTGGCAGGCTCCGGGGCAAATGGACTACGGAAGCCGAGAGGGGCCCGTCCGCGCCAAAACCCAAAATGCGCTGCGGCCTCCAGGGACACAGGGGACACAAGTGGCTGTGTGGCTTGCAGTGCCCGACCAGAGGGAGGGAGGTTGTCTGGCTGCTGAGGCGCAGCCGGTGTCAGCCCTTCGGGGAACTGCCCGTGGATGCTTCGGGAATGGGGGCTGCCAACTCAGTACCCCCGTTCCCTGTGGCTGCAGCCAGCCAGGGGGCTCCAGGGTCGGGCGCGCCCGCGGGCCTAGGGGCTTCTTGCCTGTGTGCAGGGCTTCTACGCACAAGGTGGCACCACATCCCGGCCCAAGGGTGGTGGCAGGAACTCAGGAGGCGCTCGGGGACTCAGCAGGGCCCGCCCCTGGGGCCAGGGGTCTGGCAGGCTCCGGGGCATATGGACTACGAAGCCGAGAGGGGCCCGTCCGTGCCAAAACCCAAAACGCGCTGCGGCCTCCAGGGACACAGGGGACACAAGTGGCTGTGTGGCTTGCAGTGCCCGACCAGAGGGAGGGAGGTTGTCTGGCTGCTGAGGCGCAGCCGGTGTCAGCCCTTCGGGGAACTGCCCGTGGATGCTTCGGGAATGGGGGCTGCCAACTCAGAACCCCCGTTCCCTGTGGCTGCAGCCAGCCAGGGGGCTCCAGGGTCGGGCGCGCCCGCGGGCCTGGGGTGCTTCTTGCCTGTGTGCAGGGCTTCTACGCACAAGGTGGCACCACATCCCGGCCCAAGGGTGGTGGCAGGAACTCAGGAGGCACTCAGGGACTCAGCAGGGCCCGCCCCTGGGGCAAGGGGTCTGGCAGGCTCCGGGGCAAATGGACTACGGAAGCCGAGAGGGGCCCGTCCGTGCCAAAACCCAAAACGCGCTGCGGCCTCCAGGGACACAGGGGACACAAGTGGCTGTGTGGCTTGCAGTGCCCGACCAGAGGGAGGGAGGTTGTCTGGCTGCTGAGGCGCAGCCGGTGTCAGCCCTTCGGGGAACTGCCCGTGGATGCTTCGGGAATGGGGGCTGCCAACTCAGAACCCCCGTTCCCTGTGGCTGCAGCCAGCCAGGGGGCTCCAGGGTCGGGCGCGCCCGCGGGCCTGGGGGGCTTCTTGCCTGTGTGCAGGGCTTCTACGCACAAGGTGGCACCTCATCCCGGCCCAAGGGTGGTGGCAGGAACTCAGGAGGCGCTCGGGGACTCAGCAGGGCCCGCCTCAGGGGCCAGGGGTCTGGCAGGCTCCAGGGAAAATGGACTACGGAAGCCGAGAGGGGCCCGTCCGCGCCAAAACCCAAAACGCGCTGCGGCCTCCAGGGACACAGGGGACACAAGTGGCTGTGTGGCTTGCAGTGCCCGACCAGAGGGAGGGAGGTTGTCTGGCTGCTGAGGCGCAGCCGGTGTCAGCCCTTCGGGGAACTGCCCGTGGATGCTTCGGGAATGGGGGCTGCCAACTCAGAACCCCCGTTCCCTGTGGCTGCAGCCAGCCAGGGGGCTCCAGGGTCGGGCGCGCCCGCGGGCCTGGGGGGCTTCTTGCCTGTGTGCAGGGCTTCTACGCACAAGGTGGCACCACATCCCGGCCCAAGGGTGGTGGCAGGAACTCAGGAGGCACTCAGGGACTCAGCAGGGCCCGCCCCTGGGGCAAGGGGTCTGGCAGGCTCCGGGGCAAATGGACTACGGAAGCCGAGAGGGGCCTGTCCGCGCCAAAACCCAAAACGCGCTGCGGCCTCCAGGGACACAGGGGACACAAGTGGCTGTGTGGCTTGCAGTGCCCGACCAGAGGGAGGGAGGTAGTCTGGCTGCTGAGGCGCAGCCGGTGTCAGCCCTTCGGGGAACTGCCCGTGGATGCTTCGGGAATGGGGGCTGCCAACTCAGAACCCCCGTTCCCTGTGGCTGCAGCCAGCCAGGGGGCTCCAGGGTCGGGCGCACCCGCGGGCCTGGGGGGCTTCTTGCCTGTGTGCAGGGCTTCTACGCACAAGGTGGCACCTCATCCCGGCCCAAGGGTGGTGGCAGGAACTCAGGAGGCGCTCGGGGACTCAGCAGGGCCCGCCTCAGGGGCCAGGGGTCTGGCAGGCTCCAGGGCAAATGGACTACGGAAGCCGAGAGGGGCCCGTCCGCGCCAAAACCCAAAACGCGCTGCGGCCTCCAGGGACACAGGGGACACAAGTGGCTGTGTGGCTTGCAGTGCCCGACCAGAGGGAGGGAGGTTGTCTGGCTGCTGAGGCGCAGCCGGTGTCAGCCCTTCGGGGAACTGCCCGTGGATGCTTCGGGAATGGGGGCTGCCAACTCAGAACCCCCGTTCCCTGTGGCTGCAGCCAGCCAGGGGGCTCCAGGGTCGGGCACGCCCGCGGGCCTGTGGGGCTTCTTGCCTGTGTGCAGGGCTTCTACGCACAAGGTGGCACCACATCCCGGCCCAAGGGTGGTGGCAGGAACTCAGGAGGCACTCAGGGACTCAGCAGGGCCCGCCCCTGGGGCAAGGGGTCTGGCAGGCTCCGGGGCAAATGGACTACGGAAGCCGAGAGGGGCCCGTCCGCGCCAAAACCCAAAACGCGCTGCGGCCTCCAGGGACACAGGGGACACAAGTGGCTGTGTGGCTTGCAGTGCCCGACCAGAGGGAGGGAGGTTGTCTGGCTGCTGAGGCGCAGCCGGTGTCAGCCCTTCGGGGAACTGCCCGTGGATGCTTCGGGAATGGGGGCTGCCAACTCAGAACCCCCGTTCCCTGTGGCTGCAGCCAGCCAGGGGGCTCCAGGGTCGGGCGCGCCCGCGGGCCTGGGGGGCTTCTTGCCTGTGTGCAGGGCTTCTACGCACAAGGTGGCACCACATCCCGGCCCAAGGGTGGTGGCAGGAACTCAGGAGGCGCTCGGGGACTCAGCAGGGCCCGCCCCTGGGGCAAGGGGTCTGGCAGGCTCCGGGGCAAATGGACTACGGAAGCCGAGAGGGGCCCGTCCGCGCCAAAACCCAAAACGCGCTGCGGCCTCCAGGGACACAGGGGACACAAGTGGCTGTGTGGCTTGCAGTGCCCGACCAGAGGGAGGGAGGATGTCTGGCTGCTGAGGCGCAGCCGGTGTCAGCCCTTCGGGGAACTGCCCGTGGATGCTTCGGGAATGGGGGCTGCCAACTCAGAACCCCCGTTCCCTGTGGCTGCAGCCAGCCAGGGGGCTCCAGGGTCGGGCGCGCCCGCGGGCCTGGGGGGCTTCTTGCCTGTGTGCAGGGCTTCTACGCACAAGGTGGCACCACATCCCGGCCCAAGGGTGGTGGCAGGAACTCAGGAGGCACTCAGGGACTCAGCAGGGCCCGCCCCTGGGGCAAGGGGTCTGGCAGGCTCCGGGGCAAATGGACTACGGAAGCCGAGAGGGGCCCGTCCGCGCCAAAACCCAAAACGCGCTGCGGCCTCCAGGGACACAGGGGACACAAGTGGCTGTGTGGCTTGCAGTGCCCGACCAGAGGGAGGGAGGTTGTCTGGCTGCTGAGGCGCAGCCGGTGTCAGCCCTTCGGGGAACTGCCCGTGGATGCTTCGGGAATGGGGGCTGCCAACTCAGAACCCCCGTTCCCTGTGGCTGCAGCCAGCCAGGGGGCTCCAGGGTCGGGCGCGCCCGCGGGCCTGGGGGGCTTCTTGCCTGTGTGCAGGGCTTCTACGCACAAGGTGGCACCACATCCCGGCCCAAGGGTGGTGGCAGGAACTCAGGAGGCACTCAGGGACTCAGCAGGGCCCGCCCCTGGGGCAAGGGGTCTGGCAGGCTCCGGGGCAAATGGACTACGGAAGCCGAGAGGGGCCCGTCCGCGCCAAAACCCAAAACGCGCTGCGGCCTCCAGGGACACAGGGGACACAAGTGGCTGTGTGGCTTGCAGTGCCCGACCAGAGGGAGGGAGGTTGTCTGGCTGCTGAGGCGCAGCCGGTGTCAGCCCTTCGGGGAACTGCCCGTGGATGCTTCGGGAATGGGGGCTGCCAACTCAGTACCCCCGTTCCCTGTGGCTGCAGCCAGCCAGGGGGCTCCAGGGTCGGACGCGCCCGCGGGCCTGGGGGGCTTCTTGCCTGTGTGCAGGGCTTCTACGCACAAGGTGGCACCTCATCCCGGCCCAAGGGTGGTGGCAGGAACGCAGAAGGCGCTCGGGGACTCAGCAGGGCCCGCCCCTGGGGCAAGGGGTCTGGCAGGCTCCGGGGCAAATGGACTACGGAAGCCGAGAGGGGCCCGTCCGCGCCAAAACCCAAAACGCGCTGCGGCCTCCAGGGACACAGGGGACACAAGTGGCTGTGTGGCTTGCAGTGCCCGACCAGAGGGAGGGAGGTTGTCTGGCTGCTGAGGCGCAGCCGGTGTCAGCCCTTCGGGGAACTGCCCGTGGATGCTTCGGGAATGGGGGCTGCCAACTCAGAACCCCCGTTCCCTGTGGCTGCAGCCAGCCAGGGGGCTCCAGGGTCGGGCGCGCCCGCGGGCCTGGGGGGCTTCTTGCCTGTGTGCAGGGCTTCTACGCACAAGGTGGCACCACATCCCGGCCCAAGGGTGGTGGCAGGAACTCAGGAGGCGCTCGGGGACTCAGCAGGGCCCGCCCCTGGGGCAAGGGGTCTGTCAGGCTCCGGGGCAAATGGACTACGGAAGCCGAGAGGGGCCCGTCCGCGCCAAAACCCAAAACGCGCTGTGGCCTCCAGGGACACAGGGGACACAAGTGGCTGTGTGGCTTGCAGTGCCCGACCAGAGAGAGGGAGGTTGTCTGGCTGCTGAGGCGCAGCCGGTGTCAGCCCTTCGGGGAACTGCCCGTGGATGCTTCGGGAATGGGGGCTGCCAACTCAGAACCCCCGTTCCCTGTGGCTGCAGCCAGCCAGGGGGCTCCAGGGTCGGGCACGCCCGCGGGCCTGGGGGGCTTCTTGCCTGTGTGCAGGGCTTCTACGCACAAGGTGGCACCACATCCCGGCCCAAGGGTGGTGGCAGGAACTCAGGAGGCACTCAGGGACTCAGCAGGGCCCGCCCCTGGGGCAAGGGGTCTGGCAGGCTCCGGGGCAAATGGACTACGGAAGCCGAGAGGGGCCCGTCCGCGCCAAAACCCAAAACGCGCTGCGGCCTCCAGGGACACAGGGGACACAAGTGGCTGTGTGGCTTGCAGTGCCCGACCAGAGGGAGGGAGGTTGTCTGGCTGCTGAGGCGCAGCCGGTGTCAGCCCTTCGGGGAACTGCCCGTGGATGCTTCGGGAATGGGGGCTGCCAACTCAGAACCCCCGTTCCCTGTGGCTGCAGCCAGCCAGGGGGCTCCAGGGTCGGGCGCGCCCGCGGGCCTGGGGGGCTTCTTGCCTGTGTGCAGGGCTTCTACGCACAAGGTGGCACCACATCCCGGCCCAAGGGTGGTGGCAGGAACTCAGGAGGCACTCAGGGACTCAGCAGGGCCCGCCCCTGGGGCAAGGGGTCTGGCAGGCTCCGGGGCAAATGGACTACGGAAGCCGAGAGGGGCCCGTCCGCGCCAAAACCCAAAACGCGCTGCGGCCTCCAGGGACACAGGGGACACAAGTGGCTGTGTGGCTTGCAGTGCCCGACCAGAGGGAGGGAGGTTGTCTGGCTGCTGAGGCGCAGCCGGTGTCAGCCCTTCGGGGAACTGCCCGTGGATGCTTCGGGAATGGGGGCTGCCAACTCAGTACCCCCGTTCCCTGTGGCTGCAGCCAGCCAGGGGGCTCCAGGGTCGGGCGCGCCCGCGGGCCTGGGGGGCTTCTTGCCTGTGTGCAGGGCTTCTACGCACAAGGTGGCACCTCATCCCGGCCCAAGGGTGGTGGCAGGAACTCAGGAGGCGCTCGGGGACTCAGCAGGGCCCGCCCCTGGGGCAAGGGGTCTGGCAGGCTCCGGGGCAAATGGACTACGGAAGCCGAGAGGGGCCCGTCCGCGCCAAAACCCAAAACGCGCTGCGGCCTCCAGGGACACAGGGGACACAAGTGGCTGTGTGGCTTGCAGTGCCCGACCAGAGGGAGGGAGGTTGTCTGGCTGCTGAGGCGCAGCCGGTGTCAGCCCTTCGGGGAACTGCCCGTGGATGCTTCGGGAATGGGGGCTGCCAACTCAGAACCCCCGTTCCCTGTGGCTGCAGCCAGCCAGGGGGCTCCAGGGTCGGGCGCGCCCGCGGGCCTGGGGGGCTTCTTGCCTGTGTGCAGGGCTTCTACGCACAAGGTGGCACCACATCCCGGCCCAAGGGTGGTGGCAGGAACTCAGGAGGCACTCAGGGACTCAGCAGGGCCCGCCCCTGGGGCAAGGGGTCTGGCAGGCTCCGGGGCAAATGGACTACGGAAGCCGAGAGGGGCCCGTCCGCGCCAAAACCCAAAACGCGCTGCGGCCTCCAGGGACACAGGGGACACAAGTGGCTGTGTGGCTTGCAGTGCCCGACCAGAGGGAGGGAGGTTGTCTGGCTGCTGAGGCGCAGCCGGTGTCAGCCCTTCGGGGAACTGCCCGTGGATGCTTCGGGAATGGGGGCTGCCAACTCAGAACCCCCGTTCCCTGTGGCTGCAGCCAGCCAGGGGGCTCCAGGGTCGGGCGCGCCCGCGGGCCTGGGGGGCTTCTTGCCTGTGTGCAGGGCTTCTACGCACAAGGTGGCACCACATCCCGGCCCAAGGGTGGTGGCAGGAACTCAGGAGGCACTGAGGGACTCAGCAGGGCCCGCCCCTGGGGCAAGGGGTCTGGCAGGCTCCGGGGCAAATGGACTACGGAAGCCGAGAGGGGCCCGTCCGCGCCAAAACCCAAAACGCGCTGCGGCCTCCAGGGACACAGGGGACACAAGTGGCTGTGTGGCTTGCAGTGCCCGACCAGAGGGAGGGAGGTTGTCTGGCTGCTGAGGCGCAGCCGGTGTCAGCCCTTCGGGGAACTGCCCGTGGATGCTTCGGGAATGGGGGCTGCCAACTCAGAACCCCCGTTCCCTGTGGCTGCAGCCAGCCAGGGGGCTCCAGGGTCGGGCGCGCCCGCGGGCCTGGGGGGCTTCTTGCCTGTGTGCAGGGCTTCTACGCACAAGGTGGCACCACATCCCGGCCCAAGGGTGGTGGCAGGAACTCAGGAGGCACTCAGGGACTCAGCAGGGCCCGCCCCTGGGGCAAGGGGTCTGGCAGGCTCCGGGGCAAATGGACTACGGAAGCCGAGAGGGGCCCGTCCGCGCCAAAACCCAAAACGTGCTGCGGCCTCCAGGGACACAGGGGACACAAGTGGCTGTGTGGCTTGCAGTGCCCGACCAGAGGGAGGGAGGTTGTCTGGCTGCTGAGGCGCAGCCGGTGTCAGCCCTTCGGGGAACTGCCCGTGGATGCTTCGGGAATGGGGGCTGCCAACTCAGTACCCCCGTTCCCTGTGGCTGCAGCCAGCCAGGGGGCTCCAGGGTCGGACGCGCCCGCGGGCCTGGGGGGCTTCTTGCCTGTGTGCAGGGCTTCTACGCACAAGGTGGCACCTCATCCCGGCCCAAGGGTGGTGGCAGGAACCCAGAAGGCGCTCGGGGACTCAGCAGGGCCCGCCCCTGGGGCAAGGGGTCTGGCAGGCTCCGGGGCAAATGGACTACGGAAGCCGAGAGGGGCCCGTCCGCGCCAAAACCCAAAACGCGCTGCGGCCTCCAGGGACACAGGGGACACAAGTGGCTGTGTGGCTTGCAGTGCCCGACCAGAGGGAGGGAGGTTGTCTGGCTGCTGAGGCGCAGCCGGTGTCAGCCCTTCGGGGAACTGCCCGTGGATGCTTCGGGAATGGGGGCTGCCAACTCAGAACCCCCGTTCCCTGTGGCTGCAGCCAGCCAGGGGGCTCCAGGGTCGGGCGCGCCCGCGGGCCTGGGGGGCTTCTTGCCTGTGTGCAGGGCTTCTACGCACAAGGTGGCACCACATCCCGGCCCAAGGGTGGTGGCAGGAACTCAGGAGGCGCTCGGGGACTCAGCAGGGCCCGCCCCTGGGGCAAGGGGTCTGTCAGGCTCCGGGGCAAATGGACTACGGAAGCCGAGAGGGGCCCGTCCGCGCCAAAACCCAAAACGCGCTGCGGCCTCCAGGGACACAGGGGACACAAGTGGCTGTGTGGCTTGCAGTGCCCGACCAGAGAGAGGGAGGTTGTCTGGCTGCTGAGGCGCAGCCGGTGTCAGCCCTTCGGGGAACTGCCCGTGGATGCTTCGGGAATGGGGGCTGCCAACTCAGAACCCCCGTTCCCTGTGGCTGCAGCCAGCCAGGGAGCTCCAGGGTCGGGCACGCCCGCGGGCCTGGGGGGCTTCTTGCCTGTGTGCAGGGCTTCTACGCACAAGGTGGCACCACATCCCGGCCCAAGGGTGGTGGCAGGAACTCAGGAGGCACTCAGGGACTCAGCAGTGCCCGCCCCTGGGGCAAGGGGGTCTGGCAGGCTCCGGGGCAAATGGACTACGGAAGCCGAGAGGGGCCCGTCCGCGCCAAAACCCAAAACGCGCTGCGGCCTCCAGGGACACAGGGGACACAAGTGGCTGTGTGGCTTGCAGTGCCCGACCAGAGGGAGGGAGGTTGTCTGGCTGCTGAGGCGCAGCCGGTGTCAGCCCTTCGGGGAACTGCCCGTGGATGCTTCGGGAATGGGGGCTGCCAACTCAGAACCCCCGTTCCCTGTGGCTGCAGCCAGCCAGGGGGCTCCAGGGTCGGGCGCGCCCGCGGGCCTGGGGGGCTTCTTGCCTGTGTGCAGGGCTTCTACGCACAAGGTGGCACCACATCCCGGCCCAAGGGTGGTGGCAGGAACTCAGGAGGCACTCAGGGACTCAGCAGGGCCCGCCCCTGGGGCAAGGGGTCTGGCAGGCTCCGGGGCAAATGGACTACGGAAGCCGAGAGGGGCCCGTCCGCGCCAAAACCCAAAACGCGCTGCGGCCTCCAGGGACACAGGGGACACAAGTGGCTGTGTGGCTTGCAGTGCCCGACCAGAGGGAGGGAGGTTGTCTGGCTGCTGAGGCGCAGCCGGTGTCAGCCCTTCGGGGAACTGCCCGTGGATGCTTCGGGAATGGGGGCTGCCAACTCAGTACCCCCGTTCCCTGTGGCTGCAGCCAGCCAGGGGGCTCCAGGGTCGGGCGCGCCCGCGGGCCTGGGGGGCTTCTTGCCTGTGTGCAGGGCTTCTACGCACAAGGTGGCACCTCATCCCGGCCCAAGGGTGGTGGCAGGAACTCAGGAGGCGCTCGGGGACTCAGCAGGGCCCGCCCCTGGGGCAAGGGGTCTGGCAGGCTCCGGGGCAAATGGACTACGGAAGCCGAGAGGGGCCCGTCCGCGCCAAAACCCAAAACGCGCTGCGGCCTCCAGGGACACAGGGGACACAAGTGGCTGTGTGGCTTGCAGTGCCCGACCAGAGGGAGGGAGGTTGTCTGGCTGCTGAGGCGCAGCCGGTGTCAGCCCTTCGGGGAACTGCCCGTGGATGCTTCGGGAATGGGGGCTGCCAACTCAGAACCCCCGTTCCCTGTGGCTGCAGCCAGCCAGGGGGCTCCAGGGTCGGGCGCGCCCGCGGGCCTGGGGGGCTTCTTGCCTGTGTGCAGGGCTTCTACGCACAAGGTGGCACCACATCCCGGCCCAAGGGTGGTGGCAGGAACTCAGGAGGCGCTCGGGGACTCAGCAGGGCCCGCCCCTGGGGCAAGGGGTCTGTCAGGCTCCGGGGCAAATGGACTACGGAAGCCGAGAGGGGCCCGTCCGCGCCAAAACCCAAAACGCGCTGCGGCCTCCAGGGACACAGGGGACACAAGTGGCTGTGTGGCTTGCAGTGCCCGACCAGAGGGAGGGAGGTTGTCTGGCTGCTGAGGCGCAGCCGGTGTCAGCCCTTCGGGGAACTGCCCGTGGATGCTTCGGGAATGGGGGCTGCCAACTCAGAACCCCCGTTCCCTCTGGCTGCAGCCAGCCAGGGGGCTCCAGGGTCGGGCGCGCCCGCGGGCCTGGGGGGCTTCTTGCCTGTGTGCAGGGCTTCTACGCACAAGGTGGCACCACATCCCGGCCCAAGGGTGGTGGCAGGAACTCAGGAGGCACTCAGGGACTCAGCAGGGCCCGCCCCTGGGGCAAGGGGTCTGGCAGGCTCCGGGGCAAATGGACTACGGAAGCCGAGAGGGGCCCGTCCGCGCCAAAACCCAAAACGCGCTGCGGCCTCCAGGGACACAGGGGACACAAGTGGCTGTGTGGCTTGCAGTGCCCGACCAGAGGGAGGGAGGTTGTCTGGCTGCTGAGGCGCAGCCGGTGTCAGCCCTTCGGGGAACTGCCCGTGGATGCTTCGGGAATGGGGGCTGCCAACTCAGAACCCCCGTTCCCTGTGGCTGCAGCCAGCCAGGGGGCTCCAGGGTCGGGCGCGCCCGCGGGCCTGGGGGGCTTCTTGCCTGTGTGCAGGGCTTCTACGCACAAGGTGGCACCACATCCCGGCCCAAGGGTGGTGGCAGGAACTCAGGAGGCACTCAGGGACTCAGCAGGGCCCGCCCCTGGGGCAAGGGGTCTGGCAGGCTCCGGGGCAAATGGACTACGGAAGCGGAGAGGGGCCCGTCCGCGCCAAAACCCAAAACGCGCTGCGGCCTCCAGGGACACAGGGGACACAAGTGGCTGTGTGGCTTGCAGTGCCCGACCAGAGGGAGGGAGGTTGTCTGGCTGCTGAGGCGCAGCCGGTGTCAGCCCTTCGGGGAACTGCCCGTGGATGCTTCGGGAATGGGGGCTGCCAACTCAGTACCCCCGTTCCCTGTGGCTGCAGCCAGCCAGGGGGCTCCAGGGTCGGGCGCGCCCGCGGGCCTGGGGGGCTTCTTGCCTGTGTGCAGGGCTTCTACGCACAAGGTGGCACCTCATCCCGGCCCAAGGGTGGTGGCAGGAACCCAGGAGGCGCTCGGGGACTCAGCAGGGCCCGCCCCTGGGGCAAGGGGTCTGGCAGGCTCCGGGGCAAATGGACTACGGAAGCCGAGAGGGGCCCGTCCGCGCCAAAACCCAAAACGCGCTGCGGCCTCCAGGGACACAGGGGACACAAGTGGCTGTGTGGCTTGCAGTGCCCGACCAGAGGGAGGGAGGTTGTCTGGCTGCTGTGGCGCAGCCGGTGTCAGCCCTTCGGGGAACTGCCCGTGGATGCTTCGGGAATGGGGGCTGCCAACTCAGAACCCCCGTTCCCTGTGGCTGCAGCCAGCCAGGGGGCTCCAGGGTCGGGCGCGCCCGCGGGCCTGGGGGGCTTCTTGCCTGTGTGCAGGGCTTCTACGCACAAGGTGGCACCACATCCCGGCCCAAGGGTGGTGGCAGGAACTCAGGAGGCACTCAGGGACTCAGCAGGGCCTGCCCCTGGGGCAAGGGGTCTGGCAGGCTCCGGGGCAAATGGACTACGGAAGCCGAGAGGGGCCCGTCCGCGCCAAAACCCAAAACGCGCTGCGGCCTCCAGGGACACAGGGGACACAAGTGGCTGTGTGGCTTGCAGTGCCCGACCAGAGGGAGGGAGGTTGTCTGGCTGCTGAGGCGCAGCCGGTGTCAGCCCTTCGGGGAACTGCCCGTGGATGCTTCGGGAATGGGGGCT